>NC_142928.1:45301790-45341790 GCF_046866305.1 Octopus bimaculoides
TTCGCTCAGAGTTCGAAACATCCTATATAACTATTTCTTGATATCTTTCATGATTGCATGCTGAATGCCAAAACCTTTATTTATTCATAGTTATTTGTAGGTATATGCTTGCTCCAGTCATGTTACAACTTTCTCAGTACCTAACACAATTGAGTTGGTGTTCTTCAATTTCCATATCTGGAAGTGGTCTTTGCATAATTAGCAAGACGAAACTCCCTCCTGATCTCATCAATAGATGCTTTCACAATACGTAATTGGCCTTGAAGCTCATTGTCGTCTTTGCCATAGAGTTTTAAGTATTCCATATAAAATAGTTAGCTTAGATTCTTATTGCCAACTTTATAGCGACACCCTGTTTATTCATTATTATTGTTGCTATTATTAAAGCGAGCTGGCAGAATCCTTAGCACGTCGGACGAAATACTTAGCAGTATTTCGTCTGACGCTAACATTCAGCATTGAAATTCCACCGAGATCGACATGGCTTCATCTTTCGGAGTCGAAAAATTAGTAACAATGAAATAATGGGGTCGATGAAATGGAGTAGCACCCTACCCCAAGATTCAGGCCTTGTGCATATCGTAGAAAGGATTATTATTATTACTATTATAATTGTCTTTGCACAGCTTCTAACGATGGAGGTATACTACGCTGTCAGCAGTTCACTACAAGTGAACAAAGAGAACACCTCTTATTTTTCGAGCATCTTCCGGAGTATTCGAGCGGTTCCAAGCAGTGCCGTTTTCTGCAAGCGCTCCAATCTTATTGCAGCCACTATTTCTTCCATGTACTTCTCGTGATATTTACTCACTGTTCCCAGGGATCAGAGAAATATTGGTACCGCTACCACCTTTTTCATCGACCACAGCTGCTTAACTTCCCAAGCTAACCTGTCATATCTCTCAAATTTACTTTCTTCCTTATCGCATAACATGGTGTCAGCTAGGCATGTTATATCTATGACCCAGCATAGTTGGGTTTCTTTCATAATTAAGACTATGTCTGGCTTGCTTCCTATTCTCTATCTCATGGTTGCATTGAACTATAAAATTCCACAGGATCTTTGTATTATCATTTTCGATGACGCTTTCGGATTTGTGGTCGTATCAACTTTTTCCATTGTCAAGTTCATTCTTGTTGCAAAGTGTCCAATGTGCAAGCCTTGTTATATTGTCGTGGCGTGTCTTATATTCCTTTTGGGCTAGTGGCATACATTGGCTGGTACTATGCCATAACGTTTCTCCATTCTTTTCCACAGATTCTGTATGTATCACTTTCTGATATGTTAGCTACTCTGCATTTTATGAAGATTGTTTTTAGTGCTTGCACTTGGGAAGCACAGATTAGAGACTCCCATTCCGGTTTTAAATCACATTTTGTCATCCACAGCCATCTTTTTTCTCTGTCTGTCTTATCTTCAACATCCCTATGAAATTTTCCATTCATTCATTTCTGTACCCATCTGGTTTCAGTTTCAATCGTTCACAATTGCTTTCATCCTACACAAGCCTGACCTACTTCTAATTATAGCAGTTCTGTGGCATTTTTTACATACCGTGTTATGTTGTTTTCTTCTGTTCTAATGCTGCGTTCGCATCCAATAAGTCCACTACCCCCTCTTTTTCTTGGTACATATAATCTGTCTGTGTCATATTTTTGGTGGAGTGTTCCATATGTACTTAGCAACTTCCTCGTATTTCTATCTAAGCTGTTTAGTTCGTCTACTTTCCAAGCGATTACCCCTGCTCCATATCTAAGGAGTGAAACGGCCTAGGTTTTGATAGCTTCAGTCTTATTCCGTCCGTTTAATTTCGAATTAAGGCTCAGTCTCACTCTGCACAAGTACTCCACCTCAATTTTTCTGTCATTTCTTTCCCCATTAATTTGTCCATTTCCAAAATGCCCAAGTAGTTATAGCCCGTCTCTTCTATCTGCTTCATAACCTCCCCCGACTATATTGATAGCCCGTCCATACATTTGATTTTGCCTCTCTTCAAGACTAACACATCACACTTTCTCAGTCGGAACACCATTCTGATATCAGCACTGAAAGTATACTCTGTATCAACGAGGGAACTGACTTGGGCTTCATCTTAACCATAAAGTTTAAAATTATCCTTGAATAAGAAATGGTCGACTTTTTGTTGCCGGTTTTTTAATTATGATCATCATCATCATTATTATTATTATTATTATTATTATTATTATTATTATTATTATTATTATTATTATTATTATTACGTTGTTGTTGTTTTTTTTCTTCTTTCTTAAAATTTTCTTCCATTTCTCGCCGAGTGTTTTCCGTACACCTAGGGCAGAGAAACTCATTGTATGTATTCCCAGTTTACTCACACACGCAAATTCACAGGTTTAATATTATTATTATTATTATTATTATTATTATTATTATTATTATTATTATTATTATTATTAACATTAAGGCGTCGAGCGGGTAGAATCTTTAGCACGCCAGACAAAATGCATAGCAGTAGTTCATCTCTCACTCGTTCTGCATTCAATTGCGACGAGGTCGAATTTGCGTTTCACCTTTTCGGCGTCTATAAAATAATTAACACACTAACACTGCGGTCGAAAGAATCAACGCGTTTCCTCCCACAAAATGACTTCCGCTGTGGCAAAATTTGAAATCATTACTATAATTATAATTATAAAAGACGATGTCAACCTCAGTGGCCTTTGAATTAAAATCGAATTGCTGAAAAGTATTTTTTCCAGATCAGAATAGACCCGACGAGCTAACCGGACACAACGACATAATGACACAAGTGATTCGAAATTTGCTATGAAAAAGTGCTTAGAACAGTGCGCACTTCAAATTTTCAGACCGAATTCAAGAGATAGGTGCAACAATGGTACAAATCCAAAGCTATCTTTGTGTAGATGAGGAGAACACGAAAAGCTGTCATTTGAGTACTTTTGTAGGTTACAAATTTTGTGTTCAAATGTGACGCCGTTTGTTCGGCTCAATGAAAAACTGTTTTGAAAGATAACGATTTAATGTGAGAGACGAAGTAAAAGTAACTGTGAAGAAGCTGTACAGCAGCGTACACCTGAGTAGTGGAGAGTTCCTTTCGAACTTGGGGCAAATGAACTGTTTGTAAATAAGGAGTAGTGCATATCTATATAGGAAAACGTACCTTTCCCTCAAATGCCATTTGAATAACCTATTTAAGTGAATGAAAAATAATTATAGCAAATATTGCATTACTCGCAGGATTACGCCTATATATAATTAGATTCTATTTTAGATTATTATGCCTAAAGAAAATTACGCTATAAAATAACTTTCGAAACTTTTCCAGAATATCGACATAAAAGTAAGAACCGTGTCACACTAGTCATAGTCATATTAGTAGTTTGTACAATTTTAACTCATTTAATTATATCATGTCTACACAATCAAAATCTAGTGAAGCATTTTTAAATATATAAATGACAGCAGTTCTCTCAAAATTTTACTAAGTATTTATTGTATTGGGTATATGTCAATGCGATTCTGAAGATGACACATGTCAATTATTTTAGTTCACAAAAACATGATTAATTCTTAATGAGGCATGAGGGGAAATTTTATTAACTTGACTCAATTCTCCTTAGACTGACTACCACAATATGTGATACACTACTATTGCTGTTCTGTAAATAATCTCATCTATCATGTTTTATCTAAACCCTGACAAACGTTTCTCTATATTTGATTAACGGACATAATATTCCCAAGTTAATACACTTCAATTATGATTATATAAACATATTGAATTGAAGATTAATCATGCAATACACAGCAGTTAGTGAAATTCCAATAAAATCAAAATATCATCTAACTCTTATCGATACATTTTTCTGATAAAGGATAATACTGAAATGCATCCACATCGGTTTAATTCTTTTACATAACATACACATCGTATTAAAACATTATCATTAAAAAGTAAATATCTGTTCAAACACAATGCGAAATTCTTATACAACATAACTGACTTTCTTACTTTTAATAGTGTGAAAATAAAGCTTACTTTTCTTGGAGCTGTTGTCTTAGTATAGCGATGGCATAAAGGAGATAAAATAGAAGACTAGATTTGAAGTGAAAAAAACTTTTTCGAGATCAGTGAATGTTTTCACTGGAAAAAGTATATACGTATTTGCATCTGGACATCTTTCGTATCGAAGATCGGTGATTGTCGTACGCTGATGACGGGTAAATACCCAGAAACTCGAGTCCGTGCGTATCACAGATCAAGAGAGGAAGGATGACTTCTCTTTGCAAATACAGACAGGACACAGATGTGTGTCAATAGCCAGCTGGAGGAGATGTCCTCCTGGGGCTAAAAGCAACAGTAACATCCACCCTTAGGGTTTAGCCGCATTTAAGTGGCAAATATGCTTCACGTTATATATGTACATATATATATATATATATATATATATATATATATATATATATATATATATATATATATATATATATATATATATATATATATATGTATGTATTGTATAAATGTATATATATATATATATATATATATATATATATATATATATATATACAGAGAGAGAGAGAGAGAGAGAGAGAGAGAGAGAGAGAGAGAGAGAGAGAGATTTATATGTATATATAAACTTAAATAAGCTTAGATATGTTTCGACCGAGGATTGGTCCAGGCCATGTCTAACTTAATGGCACCACCTGATACGATTCTCTAAATCTTTTTAAAGTCAAGTTTTGTTTATGGTCCATTCATGTAGTGAGTTATTGTTGATTGAGTTGTATCCAGGTATGGGTGGCTTATCTGGTATTACTTTAAAGCTGAAAATATCTTTTTTCCTCTTTTATCTGTTTTAGGACAATGGTAAACAGGACAAGGTCTGTCGAGGAAAAGAAATTATGCCGCAGTGTACTTATATTATGTGATCCTGATTTGGGCAAAGGACTTTTTTCCCTTTGCGAAATCAGAATAGTGGCTGTTTTGTTTCCATGCTTAATAACTGCTATTTGTAACATACTAACCAACCACGTTGAGGACCGGCTACCTTTGAGTTTATTTAAAAGGGAGAGAGAAATGCTATACATAACAAATTCCAATATAATTGTAATCTACGCCACGTATATGTAGAATTTTTTTAATAAATTGACCATGTTCCAGGAAGTTACCACACACATATATACACACACATATATTACATATACGTACACACACATAAATATATACATAATATGTGTATGTATATATATGCATTTCATCATCATCATCATTTAATGTTCGTTTTCCATGCTGGCATTGGTTGATCAGTTTTACTGGGGCCAACAAACCAGGGGCTACGTCTGGCACCCTTATGGTTTGGCATGCTGTTTGTGGCTGGATGCTCTTCCTAACGCCAACACTTTACAGCGTGAACTCAGTGTTTATGACTGGATTTTTATATTTTTATGATTTCTATATTTCTATGATTGTCTAGACCTTGGTGCAGATTGACTGGAACCTGGGGCCCATCACAGTAATTCCTAACTGGGCCCAGCACCACATGAGGCCGGCTCTACATACACACACATATATATGCTCACATATATAATTTCGCATTATTGTTCTTTTTTTCTATTTATCGTCAGTTACCATTGCGGCATAATTATTGAATGATTTTGTATGTATGTATGTGTGTGTATCTGTGCGCGTGCGTAATTGGCCGTATGTGCATGTATGTGTGTGTGTAAGACAAGAGAGATAGTGAAAGAAAGAGAGTGATAGTGATAGCAAGTGAGAGAAGAGAAGTGAGAGGACAGAGAATGTGAAAGAGAGAGCAGCGAAATATCCTTCACACAGTATCCCATCTCTCCCTCCTATCAGTTACCCTCCATCTACCACATCTCACAAATTGTTTGCTTCCTTCATTTTCCTTCATTTTACTCTTCATTGCCCAACCGGTCATTACAGTTTTATGAGATGGAAAATAGTCAATACGAAACTTTAACCTAAACAAAAAATGCACCAAAGGGATAAAAACGAGGAAAATGGGCATCACTGAGGTTTGCAGTTGGATTATGAAAAGAAACTAATACGAATAAATTACTTAATATTGATCGTGAGGTAAAATTTGTACTGAAAATTAATATTTTCCTATGCAAATTCGTTTTTCTTCGTAAGTGTGCAACCGTATTAGTTTAAAATACATTATAGAAATTTAATAGTAGACACAAAATATATAAACGCAAACATCAAATTATTTACCTTTAGAAAAGCATGGTTTATTCCGTACGAAAGAATAAAAGAGATCTATTAAATTATAAACTATAAAGTAAATATATTTAATTAGTTCAATATCCGTTCGCTTAATATAGACACACACGCGTGCGCGCGTATATATATGTAAATTTATAGATATGTATGTAAGGGTGTGTATATCTATTTATATGTTTATGTTTATATATCTATCTATCTATCCATCTCTCTCTCTCTCTCTCGCACTACACACACACACACACACACGCACATATATATACATACATACATACATATATATATATATATATATATATATATATATATATATATATATATATATATATATATATATATATATATATATATATATATTGATAGATAGATATATGTAAATATATATGCACATATATATATTAGTATACACGCACAAACATGCATAAATGGCGTATTAAGTTAGAAAGAATGGCGTTATTTAAATAATCGCATTGCTGTTTATTTCTTATTTCTAGTTCTTTATTTAAATGAATTTAATAAATTAATACAAATTATTTCTTAATTTGCTACACAATAATACATCGTATATACGTTTCCCTTAAATATAAAAAAAATTATATATAATTGTTTGTGTATTCAACAGGCCCGATACTGCATTTGAATACAAACACAATGACAAATCTATGAATTTATGTATGTATGTATGTATGTATGTATGTATGCAGGTATGTATGTATGTATGCATATATCAATTTATCTATGTATGTATGTATATATGTATGTATGTATGTATGTATGTACGTATGTATGTATCTATTTACCTGTTCATCTGTCTGTCTATCTTTTGATATACAAACATTTGTATGCATACAATTCTTCCTATATTATTTCAGATGGCTGATGACGTAAGGCTGTTGTAAGAAGCTCACTTCCAAATCACTTCGTTTAGGATTCGCTCTGACTGCATTGCACCTTGGGCAAATGTCTTCTACTATAGTGCCTGGCCGACCAAATCCTTGTGAGTGGATTTGATAGACGAAAACTGAAAGAAGCCTGTAGTATACACAGACACACACACACACACACAAACACACACATATACACACACATACGCACACACACACACACGCACACACATATATATATAACTTTCATATCTTTGTTATGTTTTGACCAGTATAGGCCCGGGCTATGTCCAACTTAATAACGCGACCTGGTGAAGTCTTTTTAGTTATGTATGGGGCACTATTATTATTGCAGACATATCCAGTTGTAGGAAGTTGGCCCGTCATTTTTTGACGAAATTTGTCTACTGAACTTTTGAATCTAATGGGATCCGTTTCATTTCAACGTATTTTGGTATGGTATTAAAGAGAGCTGGACCGGTTGAGGTACATAAGTTATGATGTAATGTTGTTATGTGACCTGAATTCAACTTTTGTCGTGGGCAGATAGCACGGGGGCTAATACTTGGATGGATATATATATATATATATATATATATATATATATATATATATATATATAGAGAGAGAGAGAGAGAGAGAGAGAGAGAGAGAGACAGAGAGAGAGAGAGAGAGATGATAGATAGAGAGATAGATAAACATTTATGTAGATAGACAGATATACAGAAAAAGATTTAGTTACAGAGAGAGATAGTAAAATAAATCCTTAGAAGAAAGGGAACAGAGATTCTCAGAAGAATGTTTCTTTGAGGAACGTGAAGAGTGAAAGCAATATTATTGATTTAAAACAAACGAATACATTTTCATGTTATTGTATCCCAGGTAAAATTATTCAAGTATCCGATAGCAATAAAGAGATGGATAGATGTAGATTTAGTTACACAGAGAAATAGAAAGATGCATACTAACTGAAATCCTTAGAACAATGTTTCTATGATGAACGTGAAGATATGACGTTCATGTAATCTCGCCAGGAACCAAAGAAAAAAGATCAATGCGAATGAAATGAAATAGAATCGCTTAAAATGTACATATCCAACAACGGTATATTGTATACATACATGTGTATGAGGAACCCAAAAAACAATGCGACTGAAATGAAATAGAAGCGGTTAAGATGCAAATAATCATCAACAGCGTTATACATACATGTATGCGTGTAGCTAGCCACAGCTGTTACGTCAGACTTACACGTGTGTATCTAGATAGCTGCAGTTGCTGCGTCAGTACCGGAAGTTGATATTGTAAAACCTGAAAAGCGAATATACACACACACACAGGTCTATTTTATATATTAAATGCGTGTGTGTGTATTTGTGTGTGTGTGTGTGTGTGTGTGTGTGTGTGTGTGTGTGTGTGTGTGTGTGTGTGTGTTCATTTCTGTGTTTGTCCCCCCGATTATCACTTGACAACTAGTGTTGGTATTTTTTCGACCCCGTAACTTAGAGATTCGGCAAAAACGCCGATATGATGTGTAATAAGCTACAAAAATAAGTCCTGGAGTCGATTTGTTAGTCTAAGACCAATCAAAACGCAGGATCGCTGCCCTCAAATGACTGACACAAATAAAAGAGTAAAAGAGTAAAATTTGCGGGCATATTGACTTACTGCCTGAACTCCAACTTGAACTGCAATTTAAACAATTATGGGTGCTATTGCTCTCATTCGCTGTAGACAGTAAAACTATTCGACAAGTACATATATGAGAGAGAAACGGTGTAAAAAAGAAAATAACTGGCATTAGGTCATAATATGACATTTATATATTTAAACATTGACATGGGTAGAATAGAATGTTACAGAAGTTTAGATCATATGACATCGGTAAAAAGATCAAATGCAGAATGTTCAAAATGGTTTTAATGCTAGTACTCTCAAGGGAACGGTTATACGGTAAGACCGAATGGTTGATATTATGTAAGGCTGGTAATTTTAAGCAAAATCCAGAGCTTGATGAAAAGAAAGGGGGAAAGGAAGAAGCAAGATGTGTTATGCAGATCGACTTTCGCAGCTGTTTCACGAATAGATGTGTAGATGATGCATTTCCCTGCAAACTATTAGTCGCCAGCATTATATTTGCGATATTTTCCCTTATCTAAGGAATAATGCGATAAAACTTCAGTAAGAAGTAATCACTTATTTGTAATGGAAGGTGTACAAAGGTGAGCTTATAAGAACAAAGGCAGTGTATATAACATCATAATAAGAGGAAACAGATGAAAACTAAAAAAAAATTCCCAAGGAGTGGATGTATAAATTTCAAGAGTTAGAGTAAGATATAAAGAAGGGATTGGGCAGTGATATTAAAGCTAAGGAAGGAATATATTAGATGCATTAGTGTGAAAAATATCCTGTGGAATATCAACAGCATATGGGTACAGTAAATTAGAATT
The DNA here is from genome assembly GCF_046866305.1 of Octopus bimaculoides. Taxonomy (NCBI): domain Eukaryota; kingdom Metazoa; phylum Mollusca; class Cephalopoda; order Octopoda; family Octopodidae; genus Octopus; species Octopus bimaculoides. The sequence continues at coordinate 45,311,382 of NC_142928.1, forward strand.
ATCGAAGATGGGCATTATGTGAAGTTGCGGTCTAAAGCTTCAAAGTAGGTTGATGTGGAAGATTAAATATACCTACTAGCCTCTAGCTATGAGGCATATTGATCAATGTACCGTGCTGGAAGGGAAAGCTTAAGCTAAGTAGAGAAGGAGGCAAGAGGAATTAGACTTTATATAAGTATGTTTATAAATAAGCTGCTAACTGGTGCAGTCTGAACAGACAAAATACAGCAATAAATTTAATTATAATAGTAGCAGTAAAAGCATTACAATGATAAGGAGAATATTCTACCAGAGGGGCCAGTACATATTTCGCAATTATGTACGTCGTTTTATAGCAGAAAATATTTTAATTAGGATCCGCTTTTCACGTGCAAGGCGATGTAGTTAGAAAGTCAATTGTTTCTACCGTACGCGGAGAAATATAATATATTTGTATATTCGACCGAGACTTTTAAAACATTCTACATGAGCAGTGACAGTGTAAAATGCATACCCATATTGCATTAAGTTCTCCGTAATCTAATTTTAGTAATTAAAATTTTGATATAAAAGAAATTCAGATTTGATTGATAAAGAGATTTTACATCAGAATCATTTTTTATTGAGATTGTAATGGGTACGACGTTACAGTTATTCTTTTACCTTTTTACCTTTATTCAGTAGCATGTAGCATTCTGTAATGCCTGGCATTTAATAAATAGTGAATTTTCAGTGAAACTAGAACATAGTCTTAGAAGCAGCGTTACTGTTATGCTGATTTCTAGATTGTTTCTGAATTAATTTATGGCAGGAAAACGTAGATTGTGATGATCGACTTATAATGATTGCAGTGAGAACGAAAGATGTCTTATGGGTATCACTGTCAATGATGCAACACATCAATAAAGCACTATATATTATATACCAACATGTAGAGAATGTGCGTACATTTTCAATTTACATTTGACGTGTGATATATTGCGGCAACATTATCTGCTGCTGCTTCTTGAACATATTCGTTCACGCATATCGAATTTTAATCATTAACTCGGAGATAACAACTACATATATTGGAATATTACAATGGTTTGAAATGTTAATTGCAACACTTCAGTTACCAAAGTACTTTTGGAATGTTTCGAATTGTAAGTCAACTGATCTCTATATGATATCTCAAAAAATTAATGCCAGTATCATCATAACACAGATTCCGCTAAGATTTGGCGACTTCGAAGAAATGTCTTATTGTGGGCGAAAAAACATTGTCAAAGATAATGTAAACTATCGTAATGGAAAGAGAGGAAAGAATGGTAGTTATACAATTACCACTCCTTCCACTTTCCATCACCTTCCACTCCACTCTACAAAATATACACGGAAATACCCACAACCCAATCAACCCACGCACTGATCACAAATGATAAACAACCATCTCTTGCTAGAATTTTAGTTTGTGTAATACTTAGAATTTTCTTTGATAAGTTGATTGTTTTGGGTTGTGATTGTATATTTTGTTCCATTTCACATCTCTCTTTCCGATGCATTTTCAATGTTGAACTGTGTTTCGTAGTTTATAAAGAAATTTGCTTGTCTTTCCCAGCGTTGTAGGGAATTGGTTTCTTCAGTTTCACAAGTTTTTTTTTTTTTTTTCCACAGTTTAAAAACACTTCCCAAGCGTTGACCATCTGAATGTTTCTTTAATTCTTTGAAGATTTCCTCATCTATGTTTTTAAATTTTTGTTCATTGCTTAGCGCTCTAAGCTTAAGGAGTTCTATTTCTGTCTTCATTTTTTCCAGTGTTAGTTTCTCCCTTAATTGTCCTTGTTGGTCCTGCTCGTTTGAAATACGTTTAATTTGGAATTTACGAGGCAAAATTATTGGTGATGAATTGAACCAGCATTCATAAAATTCTGCCTTGAGGTTGTTTTTAATCATATTCCAGAAACGAAATTTTGTGGCTTAAGTTTTTCATTACATATGTGGATAATGCGGATTTTAATTGATTGTGTAAGCGTGATGGCGTTTCTATCTTGTGTATCATCTGTAGGTGAATTTTCATTTAAATAATTATTATGAGGTAAAGAATGAAGAGTGGTGCATAATTCAGACAAATATTGATTTAGCTCTTCCAGTGATTGTCCTTTCTCTTTTTTTTTGCCTCTTGTATAAAACAAGTGAATCCATCGATCTTGCTAACTAAGAGTCTCAAATTCGTGTAGATATCTTTCAGTTCCTTAAGGGTATCTTCGTTCAGAGTTTTAAGTGCAGTGTTGGTATTTGTGGCATTTTAAATGTCACGTGTAGAGAAATACAATAGAAATATGTTACATAAAGTAAATAGAAACTATACGTGGAAATGTAAGGGGAAAGTAAGAAGACAAAGAACGTGGGATGTCCGTTGGAAATCAAAAAGAGTAAAGGCTTTTTATGAGAAGTAACGATAGATATATATATATATATAATTAGATGAACTGAGGTTGGAATAAAAGTAATAAACGTCATTATTGTGAATTATTGAAGAGATTAAAAGGCATACCTGTTTCGTAAAATTACTGTTCACTGCTTTGAAGACACATCAATTACCGAACGTTGTCGGCTCTACTAGTCCCTGAGTAAAAAAATGTGTAAGGGAGGTAAGTGGTTCTTATTTAGTGCAATTAGGTTATATATATATATCTGTAATGTAAAGGATATATCGGTGTTAGTAGTGTTCTGTATATATATATATATATATATATATATATATATATATATATATATATATATATATATATATATATATATATATATATATATATATATATATATATATATATATATATATATATATATATATATATATATATATATATATATATATATATATATATATATATATATATATATATATATATATATATATATATATATATATATATATATGTATATATATATATATATATATATATATATATATATATATATATATATATATATATATATATATATATATATATGTATATATATTTATATATATATATATATATATATACATATATATATATATATATATACATATATATATATATATATATATATATATATATACACATATATATATATGTATATATATATATAAATATAAGTATATATTTATAGTAACAGAGTATTAGACATTGCTTATTGAAATTTTAGCATCGCTGATGTCATAACGAAAACATTTTTCAACAGACAACATTAATTGAGATTCATTATTTTCTTATTGTCTTATTTCTTATTATCCCGATGGTCAGTCGCTTGACTGCTCAGGAGCGAGCTAAGATAGCATCACCGTATGGAGTGTAGTATTTCATTGTTTTGGTACACAGATGGTGGCGTGCGTAGAAAGAGAAGCATGCAACACTAGGTCCGGAGACAATAAACATGTTTCATGCAAAGTTGATGATCACTGATTCTGTGAACGATGCAAGAAGAAGTGGTCGTCCAACCACATACCGATCAGCGGAGCACGTAGCACCAGGACAGGAAATGTTTAATCACAACTCACAAAAATCAACACCTGAAGCAGCTCATGAAAGAGGACTAACAAGATACACAATACGTACGGTGTTGCATAAATAATTGAATTTTGGTGCATGGAATACCCATTACCTGCAGGAGCTAAAGATGAAGACTGTGACTGCAGAAGTCCAGAAATCCAAAACTCCAACATTTCCAGATCTCACTCCGTGTGATTTTAACATGTGGGGGGGGGGCACAAAAGAGGTGGTAAACAAGACAAAACCTCACATATTGGAGGACATGGAAACACGGTTCAGGAGGTTCTCAATGATATCCCAGATGCTGTCATTCAGAATGTTGTTAATTCCATCACTGGTCGTTTGAGAAAACAGGTTCACGCCACCGTTGTTTACTTTGGAATATGAAAATTTGCTTTTAATCTCCTATGTAATGTAGAACAGGCATCATTTGTTTTAATAAATTTGTAAAAACAATATGGATTTCATAACCAAAATTTAATGCCTACTTACTTTTCAGCTTTTCTCTTTGCAAAGAAGATATTCCTCCTAGCGTTCACAATTTTCATCTCGTTCTGGTCTAACGACCCTCGATGTTTCTTTTTGTTCGGTTTCCTTGTATGTCTCCACAGTCCTGTTTTTGTTCCCAGCTTTGACACTCTACACATTCTAAATTTTATTTTAGAATTTAAGGGAGCAATTGTTTTGAAGTCTCTTATAGTCGTTGAATACTCGAAATGATGAGCAGATAGATAACCGACAACTGATAAATGGTCTTTTCTCTGGGTCTACTTCTCCTGTTATCCATTTTATATCTCGTTGTTTATGTATTTCATGTTGCTTGAACAGTTGTATTTAATATGAAATTGGAAACAATAAAAAAGCACGTTTCGAAAGACAAATACGTAAGAAAAAATATAATCATCGTAATTATACTTAAATTTATGCATTGTAATTTTCATGAGTGTGTGCAATCTTTAGAAAAACATCAAAAAAAGTTTTAATAAAATAAAATAAAATAAAATAAGGGGGTATACAGATGAGACAATAGTGAACAATCGGATATTTACAGACAAGTTGTAAAAGGCGAAAATATTAATAATAATAATAATGAGAGAGACGAAAAAAAAAACATTAATATGTATGCAAGTCTATATGTCCAATAAACTATAACATAAAAATGAAAATATATATATACACATATATATATAATTTATTATATATATATAAATATATAATTTATTATATATATATATATATATATATATATATATATATATATATATATATATATATATATATATATAAAATATATAATATATATATATATATATATTTTTCTCCTTGTCTCCGTATTCTTTCTGTTGAAGAGCGTAGCTCGAAACGTCAAAGACTTTCCGTATTCCCGAGCGTCATACTAATATATACTTTTGTTATTTACACCACCTGTCCTCGTCTGTTGTTATTTTTTTGTATATTCTCCCATATATATATATATATATATATATATATATATACATATACATACATATGTATATATATATATATATATATATATATATATATATATATATATATATATATATATATATATATATATATATATATATATATATATATATATATATATATATATATATATATATATATATATATGCATATATATATATATACATACATATATATACATACATATATATATATACATATATATATATATATATATATATATATATATATATATATATATATATATATATATATATATATATATATATATATTTATGAAGAGTGTTAAAGAGAAGAGAGAGTGATGTTATCCATTTGTCTGCATTAAATTAAATTTTCATGTGAATGTAAGATTTAAAATTAGTTATGATATATTCTAACAGCAGGTGCAATACCCTAAGCGCTGTCTTTCTAAGCTGTTACCTGATTTAGTGGGCATGACTAGTATTATGTCACACGATATCTTATGAAGCTGGTGATGTTTAATGTAGCTCCATTCTTTAAAAAATTCTTAATATTGTCATTCATTTACATATTGTATCAGGGTCATCAATATTAATAATGTCGAAATCATAGCCGTCCATGTCAGAATAAAATAAAAACACATCCAAAGCCCAAGTAGATATATACATACATACATACATAATACATACATACACGCACATACACACACATTTATATATATATATATATATATATATATATATATATATATATATATATATATATATATACATAGGTAATATATATATATATATATTTATCATATATTCATATATTTATATATACTCACACACATAACGAGAGAGATAGATAAATAAATAGATAGACATACACAAACAGACTGACTGGCAGACAGATATACGGTTGTATATATATATATATATATATATATATATATATATATATATATATATATATATATATATATATATATATATATATATATATATATATATATATATATATATATATATATATATATATATATATATTTGTCTGTGCGGGTGTGTCTATGTTCTTATGCTTATATGTACGCATCTATGTATGCATACATATATTTGTCTATTGTGAGCAAGCAAAGTAATAAACATAACTTTGTTTTATTTCTGACCATCATTTCAATGATCAGTCGTACCCTTACATCACTCAACATGATTGTTTACATACATAGAAATTATTAAATGTGTACGATATTAATTAAATGTTCTACTCAATATCACTTCATACCTATTGAAATGTTATCTCCAAAACTGTTGCTTTGTAAGGCGGAAGTTTATCTATTATTTATAATGAAAGAGGGATTTTATAGAAGTAAAAAAAAAAATACACACTAGAAAGAGACAACTTACACACTGGAAGCTAACTTCGATTTCAGATCTAAGCTGTATGGATTTGTAGAAGCGTAGGAACATCAGCCATCTTAACTAGGAATACCGAATTGCTTTTCATTTGCCTAAGTAATGCAACTTAAATCTGAAAGGTCATTAACCCAATTTTGAAAGTACTATATTTGTGTGATAAATTTCACCATCAAATTCAGATATTGGAGAAATGAATAAAAGTATATCCAACAATGTTCCTTATCACCAGTAGATATAATATCGCCAGCTAGAAAAAAAAAAAAAACATTATTCAATTCGAAGATCACTGATGTCGTGAACATGCTCATATATATATAATTCAAAACGAGATTCCAGAAATAAGGTGTGTTTTTTACAAGTACAACGTTTTTCTTATGTTCTGTAGCTGCAGTAACATAGAAATCTGGCACCTATGAACGCGTATTTGTGTTGGGGTTCTGGTGACTGAGCATTCGTACATCATGTGTTTTTTTGGACACATTGGTTCATGAGCGGACAAGCGGATTTTCTGCGGTAAGTGCACTTATTTATACTACTATTATCTTTATACTATTATTATCTCGTAAAATTATGTTTCTGTTTTCGTGATGTTCCGTTTGATTATTAGGGTATGAAGCCTTCTGGATGCGGCAGTCTTTTTTATTGTATCATTTCTGATGATTCACTTGAATCTTATTGTCACCGTCTTGTACGTTATCTAAGCTTTTGTTGTCTATTTTTTGTTTGTTTTTGTTATTGGCCCGAAATCTTGTAATGTTTTCATTTGTATGTTATGGTCAGCATGCGTTGTTTGTATATTTAATTTCCTGCTGTTGTACTTATCTATGTAATACTCCATGTCTTAAGATGTCTTCATGATATCTTCACTCTGTGCTTGTTGAATATACGGTAGTATTTATGTGTTTTAGGGAAGCATCTATTCAATGCTGCAATGAATTGCTTACCTATCTTGGATGATATTTGCAGTGCGATAATTGGATTATACCTTAGGACTTCCGAATTTTTGTAACTTTCAGTTCTATATGTGTTTGGTTCTTTCTTCCTATTTTGCGTGTTGTTGTGATTTTGTTTATCTGTATTTCTATTATTGCAATTTTGGTGGGTTATATCTGTTTTCGTCCTCCCTTTCCGTTATTCTTCGTGTTCTTTTTCATTGTTATTCGTTTTTTGATGTCATTTTAAGTTTCGTGTATCTTCTAACTTATTTGCGTTTGTGTTATTGTTATTGTTATTTGGGGTTTCGTTAGTTTCGAATTTGATTTCTCCTTTATATCCGGCCTAGCTAGCGCTTCATTGTAGTATGGAACATGTTGTATGAATATTTTCTCTGTGGCTGATAATCTTGTTATTCTGGTGGCTATGTTCCTAATTATTCAAACTGAAAGCGTCTACTATGCTCAAACAAATCAGATGGGTGTGTTAGCATCGATGTCGTAGGTTTTTAAGTAACGGCGACAGAAATTGAATATCAGCTGAGGAAATACAACTGTCTCTCATTACACAAGTAAACGGTTGCATCATCGAACACCAGTATATATGAAGAACTGTGTTACATGGAAACATATGTAGTCATTAAAAATAACAATCCGACTATTGTCCTTCTAGTTAACTCTATTATTCAAATTTCTTTTCACACACGATGAATGCTCACATCTAGACTTGGAAGTATATCGTAATACTACCGGCTTTTCAGTAATTCTAAGAGAAGAGCTCTATAGTGTACTCCGCTTCGTTCATAATGGAATATAACTAAAATATCATATGTGTGTATATGTGTGTGTATGTCTGTGTGCGCGTGTGTGTGTGTGTGCGAAATATTTTAAGCGATAATTTTAGAGAAATCAATATTAGCATGTTTTGTCATATATTATAGTGAATGTTTGAAAGTAGAAGGAGACTACAAGAAAGTATTTGTGCGTTTCAATCATAGTCAAATGTATTTATAAATCAGAATAAAATAATATAAATATCTTTAAGTAAGATTTGCGTTATATATATATATATATATATATATATATATGTGTGTGTGTGTGTGTGTGTGTGTGTGTGTGTGTGAAATACAAAATGGGACAAGATCGCAAAACATCCAGACATGTAGGTGATGCAAGAAGTGGACACATATATACATACAGAGAGAAAGAGAGAGAGAGAGAGAGAGAGAGAGAGAGAGAGAGAGAAAGAGAGAGAAAGAGAGACAGACAGAGAGAGAGATAATAAAATGCTTCTACCAGGACATAGAATACTTCGTCGCAAATGTGCAGGATTATTTGTACAAAGGAATATTTAAATGTGATATAGAGGAATTTTAAATTGGATAATGAATAAGTTTGGAAATGTATATATTTAAAGATTTATTGCTAACATAACAGATGTTTAAGAACAAACAGCAAATAAGAATCTATTTATCTTGAAATGGAATTACAGATCAACTGAATAAGATGTAAGTAGACACTATCATCTCTTCAATATTAATGACATTGTGTGGAGTTGTGATTTGCAAATAATATATTCCTACGTAATATATGTTACCTACAGCAAGAATGAAAAAGTTATTACCCACTTCAAGAGAGACATGACTACACGTTTACATGCACTAACATTTCCAAATAGATGCATAGATACATGTTTATATAGATACATAGATACATGCATGCATAATACATACATATATACGGATCAATATATATACATATATGTATATACGTATGTATATATATATATATATATATATATATATATATATATATATATATATATAAATATATATATATATATATTTATACACGTATATAAAAGTACGTATATATATGTATGTATAGATATAAATATATACACACATATGTATATATTTATACATACTTATATACATACATACACCCTCACACACACACACGCACACACACACACATACACACACCCCCCCCCCCCCCCACACACACACACACATATATATATATATATATATATATATATATATATATATATATATACAAGCTCTGATCAATAAGTATCAGGACTGTTGCCATACTAACGAAGCTGAAGCACTAGAGTAAAGCCGCTTGGCTAATATTGATCTTGAATTTTGCAGTACATGCGCTATGTTTTACCGCTCGAAGCTCACTTCCGATGTTTACAGCAGTGCTTGGAAAGAAGGTTTGTAGCGTGTGATCGTCAAATTGACTATGACAAAGAAAGTTATCATGGTGATACCTACTAAGAGGCCTGCACAAATTTGCTCAAAGTGTAGAAGATGAGAGTATGAGGCTCACATACGTGTATGAGTCGCACACAATGGTCGAAAAAATGTCGATATTTGCAATGAGAAGAACTGAGTAAAAGATCGCAGATGTGCGTGCAGCTTTGAGGGGAAAGCGTCGAATCACCATCTGTGAGTTATCAAAGGATGTGCAGATTATTTAGGGTTCAGTTCCGTCCATTATCACTGAAAATTTAAGTATGAGACACGTGTCTGCCACGTTTGCGCTAAGACTGCTTTTAGAGGACCTAAAAGACAGTCGGGTTTCATTTGCACAAGATCTCCTTCATTGTATCGAGCGCGATGAAAACTTCTTGAAAACCACGTCGTACGCATCTGGGCAGCTATCACCAAGTTTATGGCATAATTTGACGAAGTTTCACTGTTCAACTTTCTCTGTCATGGTCAATGCAACGATCACACACTACACGACTTCCTTCCAAGCACTGCTGGAAACAGTGGAAGTGAGCTAGAACGATAAGACTGAGTTGGTATACACGCCAGCTTTCAAGGTCAATCTGTGCTAAGGAACTTTAGCCTGTGTGCTTTAGCTTCCTTACTATGGCAGCAGTTCGGTTAGTTACTGATGAGACCACGTATATGCATGCATACAAACACACACACACACACACACATACACACACACACACACACACACACACACATACACACCTTCCGACTGGTACCAGCAGGCTGAATGCTAAGAATTGCATTTTGACCAATCATTATGTGGCTTAGATATCACGATTTCATTAACGCATCAATTTCGTTAGCCTTTATCCCGCTTTTAAAACGAAATATTTTAGCCCATTTGTTTCCGGCTTAGACGTCACTATTTGGTGGAAACGTCAAGGATTTCTACCACAATAAATAACTGTTTGGTTATATCCATGACTGTTGTAAACAATATTCTTGTTTTCATTGTATTCTATTGCTACTATTCCTACAATTTTCCAGATTGCCTGAGTCGCTGGAACTGAATTGATTTGAGGCCGTTTTCCCCACCCATTACATGAGATTCGGAGTGCTCATATTTTATACTGTTATGTAGATCCGAAGTAGGATATAGCTACTGGTTTTCGTGCGCCAGTCGGAAAAAACCAAGCTGTACAAACGATCTCTAAATATACATATTTCATTGATATGGTATGAGGGAACAATACCTATAGGCACGTAGCTAACAATTTAATTCAGAAATTAACACATTTTGCGTTGTATTGTACTTTGCTCCGCGTCATATTGCATACAGAGTGTTTACAGCGGCCTCAAATCTCTTCTACCCAGAATGAAATTAAATTGACGGAAATTGTCGAAGCCGACTAAATATACTGACATGTTTTTATTTAACAAGCTTAATCTCTTGTCTGGCTTAACACCAGAATCTGTTGCAAACGTACGGAGAATGGCACTGAGCAGATGATAAGCAAATGTTTGTCTACTCTACATGTACAAGTAGCAATATTATTGTTGATTCTGCTTCCTTCACCTAATATATGTAAAGATATAGGAACATATTTAGAGCACTATCCCAATTTAACCCACATTGGAACTTCATTGTCTAGCAACTTGATAAATTATAGCTGTCGAACATATTAATTGTTTTGAATGGTCTCTGCTACATGAATTTTATTTATTATAACATATTGGCAATAATCTTCGGCAAAAAAGAATAATTTGAGTAAATTATATACATGCAACAAACTCGTGCTACACGTAAATCTGCAGAGAACCATATATAAATCAGGCAGTGAATCACATATAAATCATACAATGTGTGTTTGTCATCAATACATTGGCGGGAGCTTCTGTAACCTGCAACAACTAAGTAGGCATTTAATCATCCGTCTAACTAACGATCCACTAACGATCCTCGCACTTGCTAACGTGCATGTCTCTCCACCTATCGATATACTAATGATCTTCGTACTTGCTAACGTGCATGTTTATTTAGCTATCTGGTGAGACATGGCGTTCAATGTGGCATTCGCTACGCCAACTAGCAGTGGGGGTATCTGAAGCTCAGTCGTAACCCGAAATTTAGCTCGCAGCTCAAAGCAAAAAATCGACCAAGAGAAAAACTCGTCAGTTGGGACACTCGTAAGTCAAGGTACCATTGTATGTATGCATATATATATCAGGTCGTCAAGTATAAAATTTGTAGTAAGGTATATGGAAATATTTGACAGCTGCTTATTTTGCGCCATTACTATATTTTGATAATCTCTATTTTTTGTTAGAAAGGTAACAAATATAATTTCTTTTTTCTTGAATATTAATGGAGTAGTTCATTCTACTGGTATTTTACAGCAGACTGTATGAAATTGGTTTATAAAATTTCGTTCTGGTAACTTTGATCTTAGAAATAAGCAACGCGGTCGACCAGAAACAAAGTTGGATAACGACGAAATGAAAACAACCGTTGAGTTAGATCCATCTCAAAGTCCCTGTGAATTATTGTTGCTGTTTGGTGTTAGCAAGCAAACAATATTGACTCAACAAGTTCAAATCGGTAAAGTGAAAAGGTTGGATAATTGGGTCTCACATGAACTCAATGAAAATCAGAAACAACAACATTTGGAAGCCTGCATTATGCTACTTTGTTGTCACAAAAATGAATCATATTTGAATAGAATTGTAACATGCGATGAGAAATGGATCCAACAACCGTAAACATATAGCAGAATGGTTGGACAAAGACGAGCCACTAAAACACAGTTCAAAAAGCAAAATTCCTCAAAAGAAACTGATGGTGTGTTTGGTGGTCTGGCATAGATGTGATCAATTATGATTTCATTACACCTGTCTTGTCAATCACGGCCGAAGTATACTGCAGCCAACTGGACCAAATGATGAAGAAATGTGCGAAAAAAACAACAACAAAAACAGCCGTTTAGTCAACAAATTCACTCCTATTTTATTGCAAGACAGCGCCAGACCACACAACGCAAAAATGACATTAGCGAAACTACAGGATTTGTAGTAGTAAATTCTCCATCATCCTCCATACTCACCTGACTTTGTCCCCACTGACTATCACTTCTACCAGAATTTGGATAACATTTTGATAGGAGAAAAAACTTAATTCCGACGACGATGTAAGACAGGCCTTCCAAGATATTATTGACTCTAGATTGCCGGGATGGACAAGGTACCGCTGAAATGGCAAAAGTGTATTCACAATATGGGTGCATACTTTGATGAATTAAACTATTCCTTGCATTAGCAAACTTTTTTCCTTTACTACAAATTTCCTACTTGATGATTTAATATATACACAGGCATATATATATGTATGGTGTGTGTGCGTGCACGTGTGCGATTGTGTATGTGTGTGTGTGCACACGTTTGTGCATGTGTGTGTGCGTGTGTGTGTGTTACATGCGTACGTGTTACATGCATGAACGAGATCTTCATATTTGTAGACTAGTTACATTCTTGGAATGTACTTTGTTGTATTTCTCCTGTTTCTATATTCACTAAAATTAAATTTTTGCAACATCAGCTTTTGAATAACTTACTTTTAACTTCTGTAAAATAAGGTCCCTGTCCAGTAGTGTTATCCATTTAATAATGCGGCCCTCATCACTTTAACAATTGTTGTTCATTCACGTACACGAGAAACAATTTCAAACATCATTCGATTTGTTAAACATTTAGATTTTAGAAGAGTGTAATTAGGAGTCTTCACACAAGATTATAACGTTTAACTTGACATGAATGTCCTTTTTGTTTATCTTGCTTCCTTGTGCTTTATTTAGTGGTATAGGAATCGGAAATGTGGCCACAATACTTCTTTAAAATACAACATACTTTATATAGAGTTCAGGTTTTGTCATATGCATCCCACCGCCCCATATGAGTTTGCAAATTGTAACATTTGTGATCGTGAAATAACTTGTTTTATTTCTCTATTTATTATTATTTATTATTATATACCGAATTACCTCACCAAATTTCACAACAATAAAAACAGAAAAAAACACGGTACGTATCTATTTCATTTGATTTTACTATTATGAATGCCGCCTCAATGGTTTTTACTTCATATGCCGTTACTATCGTGGATGAAAGATTAATTTATTGAGAAATAACTTGTAGATACGAATTTATACGAATTTTTCTTTTAAAATTATATATTTTCATGATTAATATTGTTTACACAATTTTAAATCGTGTAAGCATATCTTCTCATCTTTTACTATGAAAAATGAAGAGACCATTTCGCTTTCAAGATATAAATTTTGTACTTTTTTTCTCATTATCTACAAACACCTACATATGTGTCTATGTTTTCTTATACATAACAACGTTGCTGAAGAGGAAGCATGTAGAAAATTAGGAAGTCAGTGTAAAAATATTACTTCAAAGTATACACAAAGGAAATGCTTTTCTCTAAAAATTAGACCAACAATGTAGGATTGAAAATGTGCAAAAGTAAAAGGCGGCCGAAGAAAAATAGAAATTTTAATCGAACTCAAAGCTTTAGCGTCACAAAATACGTAGATTATTAAAATGATATGAATGCACTATACCCAAGGTATTATGGATATAACGTTATAATATTGTTATTAAAACTTCAATGTATTTCTCCTATCAAACCAAAACCTTTGAAATTTGGGATACATGTAAAACTCTAACAGATGCAATAAGTGAAAAATTTGGGAAAACATTCACACTTTGAAGGATAACAAAATATGTTTTAAAATGAGATAACACAGTAGAGCAATAAAGTATATTAGGAAATTTGGCGAGTGAGAAATAAAGAAAATGTATAGGCAATATAAGTTGTTCAAACAATTTACTTTTTATATTCTAGTATAACATTGAGCTTCTTTAATCTAAGACATCGATACAATTTTAAATCCTCTCTTTTTTTTCATCAGAGGTTATTTCTGATATTTTCTTGATAAACATTTTATTAAGAAAACTATCAATCGGATATGAATTGAATGAAAGGAAAAGTATGTCTATCAATTAAGCAATTCTCGTATACATCTGTCAAGTAAATATATAAATATAATAAAAGAAATCAAGTATTCTTGTATTAGGATTTGCATAACGCAAAGCTGTTTCACTTATATGCACACAGTGCCAGTCAAAGAATAAATGGGTGAATAAGAAAAATAAATACAAAATATGTATTTTCTTTCCAGCTTACCATCGATGTCTAAAACGAATATATGACAATCACACGATAAGGGTACACTAAGATATAGTATACTTCTAAACATGAAGTTAAGTTCTCATAGAGTACTGTACAGAGTATATCTGCACCATCTGCAAAAATCTGAAGTATGATTATTACAGCCAAATCATTAATTCACAAATATGCTCATACACACATACACATATGGTTATATATATTATGTGGTACTCAGCGTGGCCACATGATTTCGGTTGGAACGTATAACGGAATAAAAAAGAATATATGCATATGGTTAAATGCCACCATTTCTTTCAAACGTATGAAGGAACTGATGGAGGACTATCCAACTACTGGTGATACACAAAGCACCAATAAACTGATTAAAAGCATAAATGCATATATATACATATATATATATATATATATATATATATATATATATATATATATATATATATATATATATATATATATATATATATATATATATATATATATATATATGTATGTTGTTTTGCGTTGTTTTCTTTGCTCTCGGCCTTGAATTCTTCGCAAAAATTTTTGTACGTACCACGAAAATGAGACTACCTGACTCTTATCATTAATGGTGTTAAACTGAGTATTACCAATTATTTGATAACTGATGAAGAATTAGGGCCTTTCTATGCTTTTCTCCCGTCTGGTTGTCCTCTCAGTATAAGTAATTTGCAATAAAAAAATGTGAAAATCTTCAGTCCTAAAAAATATTTCATTGTCTACCGAGAACATTTGCTTTATGCGCCTAAAAAATCTGGTATATCAATGTCACCTAGAGTTGTCTTGAATGTGTGTTAGATTGCGAGGTTTGAGAGGCTGATGCAGTTAACTTTGTCGTAAAAATTATGACAGTATTCAGCTGCAAGAAATACGTGGAAGAAGAGACGTCCAGACGATGAACTCCCTCGTAAAGTAAGGACGAGTCATAGCGTTTAGTTTTAGAACCAATATTCGTGACAACAAAAATACAAAAGGATTATTTTGTAAGGCCTGAGGTGCGTTGGCATATCGGCATGATGTTAAGTGTTCAGAAACACCAATAAAAAAAGTAAAAAAGGCGTAAGACGTTTGCTTTCCAACCACACGGTACTGGGATCAGTCCCACTTGGTGGTGCCTTGGCTGGTGTATTCTACTGTAGCCGCAAACTGACCTGAGCCTTGCGACTAGATTTGGAAGACAGATACTAAAGGGTCCTGCCGTATATGTTTGAGTATAATAATAATAATAATAATAATATTTTTAAAAGGATTGATGTAACTCTTCACGAAGGTAAATAGTCAAGACGAAGAGTGCGATTTTAGATGTTTTATTTTTTGAACAATATTTCGACAGAACGTCTGTCTTTCTCAAGTTCAAACCAGAAGGTGATTGAAAAAACAAAATTTCAGAAACCAAACGTAAACTATGAACATGAGTAACCAGCGTCCATACGTTGATGGAATGACATCATCAGTTTTTGTCAGTTTTTTAATAAGCAGAAAGAAAGAAAGAAAAAGGAAGACGACAGAAAAAGAAAAGAAAAAGAGAGAAAGAAGAATATTCAATCAAACAGTTTTGTATAAATTTGATGATATTCTCCTGTCATCTTATTCATTCCTCTAGGGCGTAATGTCAAAAACCCGCAAACATATTTCTCCTCAAACATTCTGAGAAGTGAAAGTGGGGTACATTCAGAATATTTTTTGAGAATGTGCACTTTCAAATCTTCTTCAAAATTACAGCCGCTTGAAACGAAATGTTCGGCAAGTTCTGTTGAACTACTGTTATTGTGCCTGACGTCGAATCTGTGCCCATTAAACCTTTTGTTTAATTGCTCCGTTGTACAACCAACATAAATCAAGTTATGTTTCGTGCATTCTGCAGCGTACACTAAATGGGAATCGTTGCAGGTTCCCCCTTCTGTATAAATCATGACATTTCTATTATGATTTTTGATGGTATTCACTTCACTCATGTTGTTGCACAATGAACAGGGTTTAATTCTCTTGCGGCTGTTCTTTAAGGTACAGCGTGTTGATACTTCGATGTTCGTTTTCTTGGAGTCAGATATAGAGGTCAATAATTCTTTTATGTTCTTATTAATATTAATGCCCTCATGTAGTACCCGGCAGTGGCTCTCATGACTTCTGCTTAACTGATTGGAAGTGCTATCTTGTACATCCTTTTATCTTGGTAAAAAAGATAGACTACACAAATATTCTGCTCAATATCACAGAGTTGCTACTCATTTGCTTCATCTTAACCAGTTGAGCATGTCATTTAGTGACTGACGATATGTGCATCACTGATCATGAGCAGAAGTAGTGGGGAGAATCATAGCAATGTCTTGAGAGGAGTTCTTTGGGGTTTGGACAGTTCACCTTTGGAAACAAATGTGTTTTGTTCATCGTCCTCAAACAACCGTTCCTCAGGGACCTTTTGAGCAAGATGACCTACTCGACCCAAAGAAAATTCTAACTGGTTCCCACCTGCAAGCTCATGTACTGTTTATCTTGAGACGAGATCATTATGTTGCGCACATATGTTTGTGATGCATGTGTCTGGTGTAACCTTCTCGAAGAAGTAGTCATAATGGGTATACAGGGCTCCGTATATTTTACCCCAGTGTCACTTTAATGGCATGCCTTGCTCTCTCACATAATAATAATAATAATAATAATAATAATAATAATAATAATAATAATAATAATAATAATAATAATAATAATAATAATAATAATAATAATAATAATAATAATAAGATGGTATAAACACACGCAAGAAAAGGTCACAGAAAACGAGAAAGCAACCATACTCTGGGATATGCCAATACACACAGATAGAGAAATTAAGGCAAATAGACCAGTTATAGTTGCCAAAGATCATGAAGAAAAAAAATGCTTTCTAATTGATGTATCAATACCAGCAGACGACAACGTTTCCCTAAAAGAAATGGAAAAACTTTCAAAATACAAAGACCTGGAAATAGAGGTAACTCGAATGTGGAATCTAAAAACAGAAACAATTCCTATCATAGTAGGTGCCTTAGGTATAATAAAAAAATATTCAGACAAATACATAACAAAAACACCAGGACTTACAAATATATATAACACACAGAAAATTGCACTACTGGGCACTGCACACATCCTACGCAAAACACTTTCAATACAGTAAGAATAAGAGCATCACAGCAAACCACAGCACATACCCAAGGCGCACAGAGCTGCGCTCGGTAGTGAAGTGAAAGCACGTTATAAAAATAAAGCTACTGAATAATAATAATAATAATAATAATAATAATAATAATAATAATAATAATAATAATAATAATAATAATAATAATAATAATAATAATAATAATAATAATAATATTAATAGTAATAATCATAATAGAATTCTATATTTAAGAGATCAGCAATTATGTACATTATTTACATTAATTACACTTGACGGATATCAGTCCTCATCTTGCTTGTTGTTCACCCAACGTTTCGGCTGATATACCCTCCAACCTACATTAGTTGTCTTGGGGAAATTTCGAACCTGGATTCTCATTCCTAAGTTATTTTTGGATGTTATTATTATTATTATTATTATTATTATTATTATTATTATTATTATTATTATCATTGTTGTTGTTGTTATTATTATTATTATTATTATTATTATTATTATTATTATTATTATTATTATTATTATTATTATTATTATTATTATTATTATTAGTAGTAGTAGTAGTAGTAGTAGTAGTAGTAGTAGTAGTATTCTATTATTATTATTCAGGTCAATTCCTGGAATCGAACTAAAAAAATACCTTAGCAATGAGAACCAAGGTTCCAAATTTTCCCCAAGCCACCTGATGAAGGCTGGCAGGAATATCAGCCGAAACTTTGTGTTAACAACAAACAAGATGAGGACAAATACCCGTCAAAAGTAAATAATAATAATGATAATAATAATAATAATAATAATAATAATAATAATAATAATAATAATAATAATAATAATAATAATAATAATAAGAGGAAGAAGAAGAAGAAGAAGAAGAAGAAGAAGAAGAAGAAGAAGAAGAAGAATATACTGACAGAGTCGGAGATTAGCAAAATTCACTGGGGTTTCCTAGTCCAAACAAATCAGGTGTTAAAGCATACTAGGGAGACATAGTTCTGGTGGACCAGGTGCAGTACATATGCTAGATAGTTGATGTTGCACGCCCATTTGAACCACGAAGAGTCAAGAAGGAAGGCGAAAAGAAAGAATAGATAAAACCTTATTAAGTACGAAATAGCCCGGCTATGGATAATGAAGAAGGTGAAGATAGTGTGGTGGTGCAGCATGCCTGCAGTCAAATGATGAAAACAAGTAAAAGAATAAAAGAGTATGAGAATATCATAACAGCTGTCAGTGTGTTCGTTAAATATTCAATCTGTTATTCTGTCATTAGATGCAGAATTGAATGTCTCTGTGGCAGTAGGAAATTGCTTAACTGTTATTTTCATATCTTCGTGGCAAGTTAAGAAAATATTTGTTATATAATGTTAGTTTTTCTGCAGAAATTCTTGCCATAACTGAGTTCAAGGACATGTAATAACATACTGGAGGATATTTTGGGGTTAAGTAAAATTTGGTCCGTAATGAAGGATCTTATCATATTCATCGCGGTGGTATTTTTCATAGGTATCTCTAGTATTCCGTTTATATGCAAACGAATGAGTTTGAAGGACTCAAACATTCTCTGTATTGCACTAAATTTCAACGCTGTGTAGTTTGAAGGCGACTTCATATCCCCTTAACAATAATACGACACCGGATATTTATCTATCAAAATGACAGGTAAAGCTCAGAGGCAGAAGACATTGATGTAGCAAACATTGTGCAAGACATTTATGTGGATAAAGCGTTGAATTTAGAAACAGAGCTGGTAGCATGCATTGTGGGTGGAAATCACTTTTGCTTACGTAAACACAATTACACACATTCAAACACAGACGCACAAACCCATATATTCATATATTTTATATTGCTTTATCGTAAAAAAAATAATCATCTATCCAAATCTTGATTTGCACATTTTGAGGTGTTTTTTGACGTTTCACGACAAAAGATATAAAACAAGAATTTATTTTAGTTTCTTTGGTTTAAAAACTACAGTTGTGTCTTAATATTACTAACTATTAAGGCGGGGAGCTGGCAGAAACATTAGCACGCCGGACAAAATGCTTAGCGGTATTTCGTCTGTCTTTACGTTCTGAGTTCAAATTCCACCGTCGTCGACTTTGCCTTTCATTCTTTCGGAGTTGGTAAAGTAAGTACCAATTGCGCACTGGGTCGATCTAATCGACTGGACCCCCCCACCCCAAATTTCAGGCCTTGCGCCTGAAGTAGAAGAATAATTTGTTAAATTCAAATACCACCGAAGTCGACTTTGCCCTTAAGCCTTTCGGGGTCGACATATTAAGTACCAGTTGCGTACTGGGGTCGATCTAATTGACTGGCCCCTTCGCCCAAAATTTCTGGGCTTTGTGCCTAGAGTAGAAAACAGTACTACTAATAATGTCTTAAAGGCGGTGAGGAAGCAAAATCGTTAGCATGCCGGGTAAGATGCTTGCCGTCTTTCCTCATTTCGGAATCGCTAAAACAAGCACCACTTGAGCACTGGGTTCTAAGTAATCGAAATTGCTGGTCTTGTGCCAAACTATTAACTAATATTAGTGATTAATTATAGATGAGTTTTCTGGCTCGTACAAATGCGCGAAACGATTTTCTATATTTGCAACTTATGTTCATGGTTAATATTAAACTATATATTCATTGACTTTGCACAGAAGGGTGATGTACTGTTAATTTGTTTATTTTTGCAAACAATAGTAAAGACAATACCCTATTACTTTTACTGCCAACGAGAGAATATTCTGTAACGTAATATGGTCACCTATAGTTACATTTAATTTCATCTATCACTATATTTCAAATGCACATTAATCTGATCCTGTATATTGTTTCAATATTATTGTTCCTCTCTAAATGTTTGTAAACGAAAACTATCTAGTAACATTCGAAAATTGTTGATCATTTTGAAGAGTACTCTAATTTGATTTACGATTCATTTTAATGCTAAAGCAGATGTTTATACAAAAAAGAGTTCTACTATAAGAAATATTATATATGAATGCTCAACATCGTGGTAATTTCCGTTACTTTTCAATGTTGATCATATCTGCGAAGTTTTGAATTTGATTTATCGAAATCATAGTATAATGCATTCCACCTAAAGAAGAACCTCGCGGATCATAATCGGTGCTTGCTAGACATATGCCCTTCTCTCTCTCTCTCTCTCTCTCTCTCTCTCTCTCTCTCTCTCTCTCTCCCTATCTCTCTCTCTCTCTCTCACACACACACACACACACACACACACACAATGATTTAGCTTGCATCGGGCCTCGTTTGAGGATCCGGTATGAACAAGTCACATAAATGACGAAACATCGATGTGTGTTGCTCCTGAATGCGACTTGGGGCAATTTATCTTGATAGTCTATGACGTCCAGGTGTTTTAGATGAGAATGTATTCCCTTATGCTATATGCGCACCCTGCACACGAACTAGCAACACAGATAACTCGTGTGTTGAATACTGTATATATCTAACTGACAAAGTCGAGCAATCAAATTTATTCCTAAATGGACTCCTGGAGGTTAAAACAGTTAATCAAACGCCTGACATCATCCCAACATTACAAAATCTAATCAAATCTATAGAGACAACAATACTTCAAAAGCAGGAACACACCACAGACTGTTACTCAATTAAAAACACTCTTAACAACATCTGGACAAAAAACCTCACAGCCCGCAAATTTGCTTTCTGGAACTTCATAAAAAATAACAACAAAGCAGACATTTATGAAAAGTGGCTCAACAATACTCCAATCATCCTACCCAAAAAACTGCAGATAAAACCCATCCAAAATGAACCAGAAAACCAACAAAAACTCAGAGAAAATCTGACTTTCGAAAAATTCAAAACAGAAATAGAACTGTTACGGCTAAGAGCCAATTCCAGTGAAGAAAAATTCAAGGCCCTTGACAACGAAATGCTAACTGAAATTTCAAAATGCTATGAAGGTGCAGTCTTTGATGAAACTACCAAAGTCTGGTGAAAAAGCTGTGAGGATGAAGAATTGACATCTCTCCAACGAAAGGAAAAAAACACCTGGTTCACCAATTATGAAACTGTGTTTAAAAACGAACACCTTACAAGCAACCAATATCTTTTAAAAAATGCCTAAAATTCATACACCTCACCAGCAACAAAGGAAACATGAAACACGCACCACTCTGACTCCTGACAACAACAGTAACAGAACTTATAGACATAACTACAACCCTATCAAAAGAACCCAGGTACCCACCAACCCAAGACAAAAACTTTACCAGATTCTATAGATCCCAGCCCACACTAGAACAGTTCCCAAATCGAAGGTCCCACCCATCACACAGGAGTTCACCCCCAAACCACGATTATAGATTCCAACCCAAACCGTCCCAAACTCGGAGACCCCATCCATCATATAGGAACTCATCTCTAAACCAAGATTGGAGGTTCCAACCCACTTTAAGGAACCAAACTTACACCCAGTACGAGCTACCCAGACCCCGAAATAACCAAAACGCCTTTAGCAGGCAACACATCAATGGGGGAAAACTCAGCACACACCAAAATACCGCAAACATAAGAATCCCCAGAAATCATTTTTTAGGCCAAGGCAACAGATCTCACGACACCAGATGGTACACACCAACCTTGAAAAACCAAAACTAGTGAATCTCTCAAGCCTAAACCTGTCGAACCAACAAATTAAAATCCTTTCAAAAGGACTAAAATTCACTCCAACTCCACAATACCCCAACTTGAGTGAAATACAGGATGATGTCTCCCACTTTTGTAGAAAATTACGCCTCACAGAGGAATTTTTTTGACAAAGAAATCAATAACGACGAATCAATGGTTCGTAACAAGAGCAATTATAATCCCATAAAAGGTAAAAACAAAACATTAGACTAATTTTGTGAGTACATTTCGAACTTTCCGTATAATGAACTTCCACAACCTAAACCCAAACCCAACACCAGTAAAAACAAATGGAAAATCATCAATGAGTTACAAAACAATCATGACATCACAATCAAAGAAGCAGATAAGGGTAGCACTGTCGTCATTATGGATACAGAACAATACAAAAGCTCTGTATCTCAACTCTTACAAGACACTACATACTATGAAAGAGTAGTCAACTACCAACAAACAAGAACAATGACCAAATTAAACGCACTCATTTGCCAACATCGAAACAACTTAACAACAAATGAATGCGACTACCTAACAAACTTTAATTGCAAAACAAGCAACCTCTATGGACTTCCAAAAATCCACAAGAGCAAAACTATTCCTGAAGCTTGCAAAAAGTCCACTTCCACCTGCATCACTGTACCACATCCCACTGATCTCAAACTAAGACCAATTGTGGCAGGCTCAAACTGTGAAACACACAGATTAAGCAACTTTATCGATATCCTCCTGAAACCGATACTTCACCACATACCAAGTATTGTTAGAGACGACCTGGACCTACTAAATCATCTACCCAAATATACCGATAATACATTTTCATTGTTTCCTTTGATGTAATAAATCTTTACACTACGATCCAACATCAATATGGACTGGAAGCCATTAAATTCTGGCTAGAAAAATACCCCAATGAGATCCCAGAAAGAATTTTAAAAAAATTCATCATCGAGGGCCCAAAGTTTATCCTTCAAAACAATTTTTTGAATTTTAATGATAACACCTACAGACAGGTATCAGGGACTGCAATGGGGACTAAAGTTGCCCCTACATATGCAAACCTGGTGATGGCCTACTTAGAATTGCAGATCTACGACAAATCCAAAACTAGATATGGCCTCTCTTTCCACCAATACCTGTTGAAGTATTGGAAACGTTACTTGGATGATTGCCTCATCTTATGGTCCCACACACTCGACCAACTCTTTGACTTCAAAACCCTAATTAACAGTGTCAACAACCATATCCAATTTACAATGGAATACAGTCAAGACCAACTTCCTTTTCTTGACATTCTCATTATAAAAATAGGTACCAGCATTGAGACTGATATTCATTACAAACCGACTGATTCAAAGCAATACCTTCTGTTCACCTCCAATCACCCAAAACATACAAAGACAAACATTCCCTTCAACCTTGCAAGAAGAATTTGCACAATTGTCTCTAATTATAGGACTCGAAATAAAAGACTCGAAGAACTAAAGGCAATTCTCCTCGAAAGACATTACCCAGCATCATTAGTTGACAATGGAATAGAACGGGCCAAGACAATTGCTACCCATGACCTGCGAAAACCGAAACACATACACGGCACGTTAAATAGTCTCCCATATCTCTCAACACACAATCCTACAAATGCAGAAGCTTACACAATAATATACAAAAACATCCCACTACTGAATCAAGACCCACGTCTAAAAAGAGTACTCACAACCCATAAAATAATAAAAAGCAAAAGACAACCCAAATCCCTAAAAAACCTACTCACGAATGCAAAATTGCCCAACACAAGCCCACCACCTACTGTCAAAAAATGTGGTCGTTCCAACTGCAGGACTTACATCCACCTCATGGAAGGAACAACATACAGATTCCAGTCAGGACACACTTTTGTCATAAAAAATAACTTCACCTGCGCATCAAAAACTTTACTTTATGCCATAAGGTGTGAAGGGTGCCACAAAGAATGCATAGGGCAACCGAGCCTTACTCTCAGAGAAAGGATGACAGTCCACCGCCAAAAATTGAGGGATCCCACCACAAGACAGATACCACTCAGTGGACACTTAGATCTCTGTGCACAAAACAAGTCCCCCAAATTCCTAGTTTTCCCATTATACCAATGCTCAGACAACACCACTGACCAAACACGAATAAATAGGGAAAATAATCTTATTCAAAAATACACACCACAGCTCAACATACTCTAACATAAGCCCCCTCCCCAGGTGCACGCCCAAAACAAAGACACAGATACGCAAAATCACACACACACCAATACAATGCAAACCTCCGACTCGAACACACACACATATATACGCACACACACAATCACAATATCTCCACACTAGAGCACAAACCCACATACGTTTCAAGAAAAAACACATGCATATATACACTTACAATACAATTGTAGCAACCACAACCAACACCCATACACACATATGTAAACATGTACATGCACACACCTACACACCACTCCGGCAACCACAAACCATATTGACACACGCATATTTGCATACATATGTACACAGACATACAAACACCCTACGCCTGTTCCCCAGTAAAAATGTCACACACACACTCAAAAGAAAAACACACACAATACAATCCCAACAATCACAACAAACACCCACAAGCACACATGCACAGAAGCATGCACACACAATGACACACCTCCCCGACAAATACAAGCCACATAGACGCACTCACACAAACACACCCACACGTATACACACACATACTGTACTAACAATACAAACAAAACTAATCACTCACAATTACAGCGCACACCCACATGTACACATATACACCAGGCAACTACACAAACCATACCCACATACACACATACACACACATACAAACGCATACCCAGTACCAACATACACGGAACACACATGCACACACATACACATCACCTGGATAAACCCAACGTACAAAGACACCTAATAAATACAACACACACATACATGCTCACACACACATGCACCCTCATGCACACACATACAGTTGCTCTCTCACACACACACGCACCACAATGACAATTCAAACACAAACATACTTAGAGACACACACAAACTCACGTACACACACATAACACCTCCACCAACACACAACACAAATAGACATATGTACACATACAGACATACACATACATATGAACCATCACACACACATACGGTTGCTTACACACACACACACACTACAAGGGTATTTAAAACAACACACTCACTCAGACAGAGAGAGACACACACACTCACGTACACACACACTCCCACACTCACAAAAGACACTCCCACGCACACACACAGATGCACACATACATACACACACAGACGCACACATATGTACACACCCTCACACATACATACGGTGGCTCTCTCTCTCATACACACACACCACAAGGGCGATTAAAACAACACATACATACTCAGAAAAATAGATATACGCACACTCTCACGTACACACACCTAACATCCCCGCCGACACAAAAAACACACATACACACGCACTCACAAACGCACTCACGCACACACACGAACAAACACATATACACATACACACACATGCGCACACACAACACCCTAACAAATATTGATCACACACATACACACTCACACAAACGTGCACACACATACACACAGCATCCTACCATAGATAAAACACACACATACTCATATACACATGCCACACACGCACGCATACAGACATAGACATACACATACATATGAACCATCACACACATACGTTTGCTTACACGCACACACACATACACACACACACTCACACACCAAAAGGATATTTAAAACAACACACTCACTCAGACAGAGATACACACACATACTCCCACACTCACACAAAACACTCCCACGCACGCACACATATGCACACATACATACACACACATACGCACACACACGTACACACCCTCACACATACATACGGTTGCTCTCACACACACACATCACAAGGACGATCAAAACTACACATACATACTCAGACAAAGAGATATACGCACACTCTCACGTACACACATCTAACATCCCCACCGACACAAAAAAACACTCAAACACACACTCATATACACATTCCACAATAAACTCTGGGACCAATAAAAACGGCACACACACACACACACACACACGCACGGACACAAACACACATATATACACACACACATAGAGATGTGCACAAAACCAGTCCCAAAAACCAGTGAACCATGACAGACTGTCACAGACCAACCAAAAATTAAAAAAAATCCTTTTTAACTCTTCTTCCCTCCCACTCCAGCTAGCCAGTCATACTGTCTCTTAAGACAGTAAAACATTCCCTCAATATACACAAGAGAAAAAAACAAGGTCAGTTCCTCCTCAACTTTATTCGATTATCAAAGAATATGTATAAGAATATGTATATGTATTTTTCTATATGTGTATTTTCATACACTGTTTTTAACATTTTCATCTTAATATCAGAGAATGTGTGATAATCAGTATGTAACAATACAAAGTTCATACAAAGCTTTATACTTTAAATATATTTTATCATCAAATAATGTATATATGCATTTTAATACCCAAACTGTTTTTTAACATTTTTTATTATTCTCAAAGACTTTTGATAATCTTTTTCTAAAAAAGTGAAACCGGTTAAGTAAATAAATATTTTACAAAATAAGTGCATTTTCAAACCTTCTTTCATGCTCCAACAGGGGGCGGTGGCGAAACGTGCGGTATTCTTTCACCACAACTTACTATCATCTTTATTCCTGTTTCTCTTGTACTTTTATTTCAAAGTACCAGACTTGTTACAATATGTGTTACGCTGAATCTCCCCGAGAACAACATTAACGGTACACGTGTATGTGGAGTGCACAGTCACTCACACGCTAATATTACGAGCAGGCTGTTCCGTTGATCGGTTCAACTGGAACCCTCGTCGAAACCGAAGGAATGCCACGACGATTCCTTCATTAACATATTTTTAACAAAACTGTATAAAATAATTTAACTCGTTACAGTTTATATAGATTAGTTTCCTCTTTCGAATGATATAGGCTTTATATATATTTCTACAATTCAAATAATTTTATTGCGCACTTAATTGAAACGCTTACAAATTATCGGCAAAATAAGTTTATGACCGTACCAACATTATGCAAATGAATAGATCAAATTGTTGGTCGTACTGCAATGTCTTGTTTAAAAATCGAGCATCATTACACATTAATTCGCTATATGAAAGCGTTGCAGTATCAGCCCAGTTACTAGGTGAAAGATCGTGTTCCTTCATCAGCAATATGTGTCCTTCATAAACATTAGTAAGCTATTAGCAGTGGATATTTCCAAACACTTATCTCATGAAACTGGCATGAGCATCACACCACAAACCATCTGAAACCACCTAAATAATTTGGACTGCCGATCCGCTCGAAAGAAGCCGATAATTTCTGAGACGAACCGGTGCTAGCGGATCAAGTTTGCTAAAAGTCATATTGATTGGAGGGCCGAAGTCTGGTCAAAAGTACTTTGCATCGACGAATCTCGCTTCTGCATTTTTGGAACAGAGTGATGGTCTTATGTTAGACGCCGCCCAACTGAAGAATTCCATCCTAAGTGTGACAAGAAGACGGCGCAAGCGAGAGGTATGTGTGTGGAAGTAACGGCGTGGGCCACCTTTAGCAGCTAAGGTTTAGGCCCAATTGTTAGGGCTGATAGCAGACTGAACAGTGTAGGCTATCTGCAACTAGTAAATGAAAATGTGCTGCCATATTTATATAATCAGATGCTGTCATATTTATATAATCTACCAAATCCACTCACCGGGATATATTTTCCCGCAGGACAATTGCCCCGTTCATAATGTTAGGAATGTTTTGCAATATTTTGAGCGCATTAGTATGGTAGTTACTGGGTGGCCCCCGCGGAGCCCGAATTTGTATCCGAATAGAGATTTTATGGAATTATGTTTGTAAAAGAGATCATGCTAAAAAAAAAAAAAAAAAAAAAAAAAGAAAAATTTGCAAATTATATCATTTTATTGAAGGAATATAGCAGAACATTAGAGGTGACTTTTTGTGCTGATTTGTCGAACTCCATGTCGTGCGCTTGTAAGGATATAATTGAAAATAATGGCTATGGAACTAGATACTAGTAATAAATTTTCTTTCGTTGATCATTTGGGCCGTAAATTTTCAATTTAAAGAGAATAATGGTGGTACGGTTTTAAATTTATTTTGACATTTTTTTAACCATTTGAATTTATTGCGCATTAAATTTATTCAAATCGTAGAATAATGTATACCGCCTATATCATTCAAAAAATTCCACATAAACTGTAGAAAGTGAAATGATTTTATACAGTGTTGTTAATAACAATTTAATAATTTAATAGAACTGTTATCATAGATCTTATGGCCAGTGTATATATGTATATATGTATGTATGTATATATATATATATATATATATATATATATATATATATATATATATATATATATATATATATATATATATATATATATATACATATACACACACACACGCGCACACACACACACGCATATATATATATATATACATATGAATATATATATATATATATATGTATATATATATATATACATATATATATATATACATATATATATATATATATATATATATATATATATATATATATATATATATATATATATATATATATATATATATATATATGTATGTATATATATATATATATATATATATATATATATATATATCACGTGTGCTGTTACTCTCAGATGTTCTTATCTCATGCATCATGATCCAGTGTTGCAGCAACCTCGGACTCATAGATAACAGATTCTATCACACTTCGCTGGTCAAGCTGACCGGATCCCGGGTCTCGACAGACACAACCAGACCCATGTTTCCGGAACCGACCCCGAGCAACGACACATCCTCTGGTAACTGTGAGTTACCAGGAAGAGTTTGTCTAGGAGAGCCAGAAATCCTTTACCTATGTCAGTTTCTACACCAAGAATAAAGGGAGGGGCGAATAAAACAATTCTTTTTGTAATCTTTTTAGGTTTATTCTTACCATTCTGATTAATATTAGAAGGGATATGCATCACTCCATCGCTGAAGCCACCTTTTCGTCTTCCGTTTTTTTAATATTTTCTGTGCGATTCCTTACTCTTTTACTCTTTTACTTATTTCAGTCATTTGACTGTGGCCATGCTGGAGGACCGCCTTTAGTCGAAGGAATCGACCCCAGGACTTATTCTTTGTAAGCCTAGTACATATTCTATTGTTTTTTTTTTGCCGAACAGCTAAGTTACGGGCACGTAAACACACCAGCATCGGTTGTCAAGCGATGTTAGGGGGACAAACACAGACACACGAACCTGATGAGTGTGTCTGAAGTGTTTCTCAACATGTTTGTAGCACGTAATAACGTGTTTTGTGTCTATTAAATATTATTTCTCACCAGATCAAGTACATTTTATGTTGATATTACCATCACGGAACAGTACATCACACACGCACACATAAAATTAATGTAACAGCAGGTTATATATAATTAATATATTCCTATTTAATCTTTTTGTGTGGTTTAAAGTATATTTTGCAACAACATAATGTTGAGTCTACAAGAGATTGTTGTACTAGTTTCTTCTGCATTGATGCTGGATTCGTGATGTGTGACTGAGTCTGTTTTTAAAGTCTATCCTATAGATTCAAATAGTCACTTGGTTTAGCTATTTTTATTTCATGTCTAATCCAATGTACGTATTGTATTT
>NC_142928.1:45344290-45409290 GCF_046866305.1 Octopus bimaculoides
AATGTACCTCTTATGATATGCGTACATTTCAGAGCATTATTCTTTACTTTATTAATCAATTTATCCTTAGAG
The DNA here is from genome assembly GCF_046866305.1 of Octopus bimaculoides. Classification (NCBI taxonomy): domain Eukaryota; kingdom Metazoa; phylum Mollusca; class Cephalopoda; order Octopoda; family Octopodidae; genus Octopus; species Octopus bimaculoides. The sequence continues at coordinate 45,344,363 of NC_142928.1, forward strand.
AAGAGTATGTGGTACAGTTCCACCGTACAGAGCGAACAATACTTTCTTCCTCTTTCATATGGCATTGATCTAGCTATTATAGACCATTCTAATGAATACTGTTTATTACTTTCCTTAAGACCCCAGATGTATTTGCTAAGACTAGTGCTAGCCATTTTCTTCCTATCTCTAAAGCATGAGAAATGGTTAGAAATTCTACGGCATACCTGTCCTGAAGTGCACCCCAAGTATGCCATGGTATCTGTTTGAGTCTTTACTTTGCATTGATATATTATATTTTTGACTTTCGCATTAGGTCCTTCAAATTTTATTCTCCTAGGGTTTACCTCTTTTACTGTGATTATGCTCTTACTCCTATTATTAATAAATGAACCTCCATTATTATTATTATTATTATCCTCGGAAAAAAATTATTATAATATTTTCTCGTCATCAATAGACGCAGATAAATAACCGCTGCCAATGGAGACTTTCAACATTGATATATCCATGAAAGATATACCTATCCCACCAAAGAAAATCTACATGGAGCAGCTTATCCATAAGACGCATTCTTTCATAAATAGAATTCGTTGGAGAGCACACTTCTGGGATAACAAAGGAAAACAAGAAAACACATCAGATAAAGGATCGAAATATAAAAAAATCTTTAAATCTAGGAATAATCCGCCTTACAACCATAGACTAGATAAGTTTGAGGAAGAGATATGGTCAGTTGTAAAGAACATCAAATTCAATATGTCACAGAGAAAGAACACACACATGAGACACATAGAAGAAATCATCAGAGAAATAAAGAATACCAATAAAGTCCTAGTAAAATCAGATAAAACAGGGAACATATATAAATTGACTAAACAGAACTACAACAACCTACTGCAGAAGGAAATTGAGAAGAATTATAAAATAGCAAACTGGAAAGTACTTAAGGAAGCTAACATAGAAACTAAAGAAATAATGGAAAAGTATAACCTGACCGATAGGACGGAACCGCTGGTACCAAGAGAACCAAGATTTATACTCAAGGACCATAAAGTAAATTTCTGGACACAGCCATCACTAAGACTCATATGCCCAACGAGATCGGACATAGGAATATTAAGCAAGAACATTATAAATAACTATCTACCCACAATAACCACTAAGTTAAAGTTAGAATTATGGTCTAATACAGACCAAGTAATTAATTGGTTTAGATCAATTGAACATAAAGAAGAAACTAAATTTATCCAATTTGATATAGCTAACATTTATAGATCAATTAACCCAATAGTACTAAACAAGGCAATGTGGTTCTTCAATAAAAAAGCAGGCCTCACTAAAGAAGAATTTAAAGTTATAACAGCAGCAAGGAAATCGTTTATTAGCTTTAAAGATAAGATATGGGTAAGGAAAGATACCCCTGGATCATTTGATGTTGCCATGGGAAGTTCCGACTCAGCTCAAATAGCTGATATGGTAGGATCATTTATCCTCTATGAATTAAATGATCAATTCCCTAGGGTTAGGGGGGGTTTGTATAGAGACGACTGCCTGTTATATGTTAGGAATTGCTCGAACCAGGAACTACAGAGAATTAAGGGTAGGCTGGCCAGATTTTTCAGCAGAATGGGGATGGGTATAGTTTATGAAGATGATGTCTCAGTAGCAAATTTCCTAGATGTAACATTAGATATGAAGAATAAAACATATAGACCATACCACAAACCCCTAACTAACCTACAGTATATAAGTAAATCAAGTAACCATCCTAGGGCTATAATAGAAAATCTAGTAAAAAATATATCTTTAAGACTCTCCAAACTATCTGCTAACAATAGGGTATTTAATAATGAAGCTAATTTCTATAATGCAGCCCTAAATAAGGCAGGATATAAAGAAAGGGTCTCCTATATTGAAAATGGTAGCAAAGGAATTGAAACAACTGACAACAACAACAACAACAACAATAATAATAATAATAATAATAATAATAATAATAATAATAATAATAATAATAATAATAATAATAATAATAGGAATAAACACAAAGTAAATAAACTAAATAAATCAAAGTACCCTCATAAAAACAACATAGGTAACTTAAAATTCTTTAAAAGCAATATTAATAACCATGAGGATAATAATAAGGATAATAAAATCTGGCTCATAATCCCATTTGGGAGAAATATCAAGAGTAATCTGATAGCTAAGTTTAGAGAAGTGATAGGTAGACACTTCCCAAGGAGCTCACACTATGGTAAGATTATCAACACACATATAATCAGATTTGGATTTTCAAATACTAGGAACATAGCACAGATAATAGCAGCACATAACATTAAAATACTTGAGTCTAGGGAAACAGGTATGAATGAGAATTTGAATAATAATATAAATGGCAGTAATAATAATAATAATAATAATAATAATAATAATAATAATAATAATAATAGTGAGAATGATAACAATGATGGTAATAATAATAATAATAATAATGATAATAATGGTGATAATGATAGCAGTAGTAATAATAATAATAATAATAATAATGGAGGTTCATTTATTAATAATAGGAGTAAGAGCATAATCACAGTAAAAGAGGTAAACCCTAGGAGAATAAAATTTGAAGGACCTAATGCGAAAGTCAAAAATATAATATATCAATGCAAAGTAAAGACTCAAACAGATACCATGGCATACTTGGGGTGCACTTCAGGACAGGTATGCCGTAGAATTTCTAACCATTTCTCATGCTTTAGAGATAGGAAGAAAATGGCTAGCACTAGTCTTAGCAAATACATCTGGGGTCTTAAGGAAAGTAATAAACAGTATTCATTAGAATGGTCTATAATAGCTAGATCAATGCCATATGAGAGAGGAAGAAAGTATTGTTCGCTCTGTACGGTGGAACTGTACCACATACTCTTCTCTAAGGATAAATTGATTAATAAAGTAAAGAATAATGCTCTGAAATGTACGCATATCATAAGAGGTACATTTCGTTGGTATAAATGATCTCAAGATGTGATGAAGTACAGCATGATGTCTCATGTATGTGCAATTATGCATATATGGATGAGTGCATAAAAGAGAGTGTGTGTGTGTGTGGGTGTGTGTATATATATGTATGTATGTATATATGTATATATATATATATATATATATATATGTGTATATATATCTGTGTGTGTATATGTATGTATGTATATATATATATGTGTGTGCGTATATGTGTGTGTGCATGTGTATGTATATATGTATGTGTGTTGTATTTGTATGTATGTGTGTATATATGTATGGGTATATATATGTGTGTATATGTATGTATATATATATATATATATATATATATATATATATATGTGTGTATATATATGTATGTATGTGTGTGTGCATGTGTATGTATGCATATATATACGGGTAATATAGTATAGTAAAGAGAAATAAACAAAATAATTAATCTAGTGGAAATCCACAGGAGAGCAATAAAAATAGAAAATTAAGGAGTTATCTCCCCTATAATAACAAACACGAAAGCTAACGATGTCCTAAAGACCCAATAATAGTTATGTATGTGTTTTTTCGTGTTTTATTCGAAAGGTAACCACTCCTGAAGAAGTGCCAAACGTCTAAATCCAATGGACCAGTCACTGGATAAGTTTGGCACAGAAATGTTAACATAGAGTGGTGAATAAATCGATATATCGAATTTGAAGTCTCTGTCTCTTTTGAATATGAAAATTTAAAAGTTTAAAAATCTTATGATATATATATATATATATATATATATATATATATATATATATATATATATATATATATATATATATATATATATATACATATTAGATTTGACTCTCCTTTACGCTATTTTACTTTTTTCAGTCAATTGACTGTAGCCATACTGGAGTACCGCGTTTAGTCGAGCTAATCGACCCCAGGACTTAATCTTTGTAAGCCTAATACTTATTGCATCGGTCTCTTTTGCCGAACCCCTAATTTACGGGAACGTAAACACACCAGCATCGGTTGCCAAGCGATGTTGGGGGGACAAACACAGATACACAAACATACACACACATATATATATACATATATAAGACGGGCTTCTTTCAGTTTCCCTCTACCAAATCCACTCACAAGGCTTTGGTCGGCCCGAGGCTATACTAGAAGACACTTGCTCAAATGTATATATATATACACACACACACACTCGTCCTCCACGCACAAACACATATGAATAAACACACGTGAATATGTGAATATTTGTATTTATTAATATACACACACAGATGCATATCAGAAGGCAAGATTGTTTCTCATCATGGCTACCTCCCAGCGGACGAACCAAAGTAAATCATAGTAGAACGCACATGCACATACACATGTTGTACTAAAAAGATATAGATATTTATATATTAATAAATAACATCTGACAGTTCTTTCACTACAGCTGTTTCAAACGAATTATTTATTGATGAACACAGATATGATATCATGTGGAAAAAAAACAAAAACACATTCTGATCAGGTGAATATGCAGGAATTATGTATTTAAAACATTCCAGAAACCCCCATTTTTTACGACTTCTGGATTCACTGACTAGTAATAGTCAAAAGTCTAAACACGCACGCGCACACACACACACACATACACATACACACACACACATCTATACGCATAAAAACACAAGAATATGAACACAATAGGCGTAGGAATGCCTGTTTCGTAAGTAGCTTGCTTACGTACGACATGGTTCCAGTTTTAGTCCCACTACGTGGCACATTTGCTAAGTGCCTTCTGTGTTTGTCCTTCCCAACATCGCTTGACAACCGATGCTGGTCTATTTATGTCCCCGAACTTAATGGTCCGGTAAAAGGAACCGATAGAATATGTACTAGGCTTACAAAGAATAAGTTGTAGGGTCGATTTGCTCCAATCAAGGCGGTGCTCCAGCATGGCCGTATTCAGATGAGTGAAACAAGTAAAAGTGTAATAATATACGTGTGCGTATTCCTATAGAAAGACATGTAAATGATTGCGAGAGCGACTCTAATTATTTCTTTGCGTATATGTTACTCTGAGTGTAATTCATATGGAATTGCGTCATGAGAGAGTTAAATTACGAGTTACATGTGTAGCAGGCGATGGAATCCACCTACTCGCATACTCAACTGAAAATATAATTCAAATAAAATTTAAAAAAAAAAAAAAGCACCACAGAGAGCAGGGAAATAAAAAATTAGCGGGACGATAGAAAAGACGTTCAGAAAACATTCACACAGAACATTCTGTAGTAGAAAGTACAATGCCAACAAAGAAGAAAATGAAGAAATGTGTGCGAAGTAAATAAATAGAAACACTGGTTTAAAGAAGACAATGAATATTTTTAAAATTACGTGTTGATTGATCGATAGGAAATTGGTGTTACCACCTCGAATATTTGTATGAGAAGCAATCAAGTATGATTTACTTGCTTTTTGATATTGTTTGGCAGATGAACAATTTTGATCACATAAATTGTCGATAATTCACTAAAAACACATATAAAAGAAACAAAAGAGACATGAAGATATTAATATATCACGCTGCAGGCAACGTTATACAGGCAAATATGTAGAAAAATTGCAAGGAGATAGTATCGACACCGATGTAAAATCAAGAAAAATAACTCCACGTACGTATGTTGCGCGCCTGCGCGCACGCACACACAACTACACGCCTGCACACATATACATTACAAATATATGTAAATAGAGATACAGAAACGTATTCATTTAATGTATATGTACGTAATATATACATGCATAGATACATACATACAAATATACAGAGAGTGAGATATACGGATACATATTCACTTAATGTATATATGCGTACTATACATACATATATATATATAAATAATCGCATCATCTCCTAAATGCTAACCAGCATGGATTTCGCTGGAGTCCGTGGAAAACTTCTACACTGGATTTAATAATTCCTGGAGAATAGAAGACAAGAAATTCTGGTGGTTGGAATACACTCAAACTCAGCGGAAGTCACCAGTGGGCCCGCTCCTCTTTTTAATTTACATGAATGACCATTCCAGAGTTGTAAATCACTGCACAGTGAAAATATTTGCTGATGACACTAATCTCCAGCAAATCATCAATGAAGAAAACCGAACTCAACTCCAGTCTGATCTATATGCTGTCAATGGGCAGGCAAAAACAAAATGTAACTGAAGGAGGGAAGAACAGCCATACTCTCTTCCTTCAGGGAACCGCACACGGCATCCAATAATATCAGAGATCTGGGTGTAATTGTTGATAACAAGTTGGAGTGATAAAACTCTGAGCTTCGGATGCCGGGGCGGAAACCCACGTCGCCATCACTTCAGTTATCTGGGCATCGAAGAATGCTATGAAAATGACCGTCAAACAAAGGGAAATTACTGTGTGTTTGACCGTTATTAAGACTAAAGAGCTATTAGAATGACCACTATGTGAGGGGAGGAAGTAAACGTTCGGCAGTAAAAATGTCCATAGGATTCGAGTAAGCACCAGTACATACATACACATGCGCGCCTGCACACACATGTACATGCGACTATATATATACATATATACACACACACACACACACATACACACACACACACACGCATATACATATATATATATATATATATATATATATATATATATATATATATATATATATATATATATATATATATATATATAAGGTTGAGGAGTGTATTGGATTCAACCAAACCCAAGAGGATACAGGTAATACCGACTAGTTTTCCCCAGTCGTTGCATGAACAGGATTGGGGATTATAAGTCGTATATTACCGTGTGTATATGTAAATATATAAAAATAAAAAGATAAAGAGAGCAATGGTAAGGTTGGAGAAGTATTTTATGGATAGAGACTTACAGCTGTTTCTGGGAAGATCCAGCACTTCCCTTCATCGAAGGCAGAACAAATAAAGTAATCTATTATTATATCCATAGGCGGATATTTTTTATATCATCGCAGTATGGCATATATTCACCTCTGCTATCTATGCTATATCAGCCTTCGTTCCAACATCTATTTCCGGATTATCCCCATATGAATTACTTTACACGGATTTCTACACGGATTTTTACTACTGGAATGAAACTACACTTCAAGTACTGTTCTCTCTTTCTTCAGCGCATCACACACTTTACCACTTCATACTAAAAATATCAGCCTATGGATATAATAATAGATTACTTTATTTTTTCTGTCTCCGATGAAGGGAAGTACTGGATCTTCCCAGAAACAGCGGTAAGGCTCTATCCATAAAACATTTCTCCAAACTTACCATTGCTCTCTTTATCTTTTTATTTTTATATATTTACATATATATATATATATATATATATATATATATATATATATATATATATATATATATATATATATATATATATTTATATGAATGTGCGTGCGTATATAGACTTGTGTGCGTGCATGCGAGAACGTGCACATATAGACCTCTTTACGTTTACGGACTTTTTACTCACTTTACACTTTTTTCTGTATTTTGCCTTTAGACATGGTGTTTCTCGGGCATGTATACATATATATATATGTCTAAAGGCAAAATACAGAAAAAAGTGTAAAATGCGTAAAAAGTCCATAAATGTAAAGAGGTCTGTATGTGCACATTCTCGCATGCACGCACACACGTCTATATACGCACGTACCAGCACGCACGCACATCCATACACGTGCACAAAAGGGTTCCATGTACACATTTATATACGCACAGGAAAAATGCAGGGTGGAAAGTAGAATACAGAAAAAAACTAGGAGTAAAAAATATATAAAACAATATCTCTATAAATATGTAAAAAATATATAAAAATATATAATAAATATAACTAAAAAGTATAGACAAATTAAAGGCTTGTACATATATACAATATAGAAAGCAAGTTCTATCAGTAATCTCGTGGGGACTAAAAACGTAACAAATATTTAGCCACATGTGGACATGATCCGAGAAGTTCAGTTCTTGAATTTAGGCATGTGGCAGGGGTCTAAGCTGCCTTTCCAGATGAGCTATCTTTCCATATCACAAGGACCGCACTTTCCCCTCCCGTTGGTGTAGGGTTTACTCTTGGCTACGATCTTACAAATGGATGTTGTAACTGACAACTTTATCTTTTATGGTCCTTAAACTGACACCTTTATCTTATATGGTCCTTAAAGATAAAGTAAAAGTATAAGGAAATCATGTAAGCATGTGTTAACCACTGGTATATGAGGATTTTCAATGACATTTTTATAGACAAGATGTTCCTGATGATAAGACATTCCAGGTGCCATGTTCGTACGTTCTAATGAAGAGCAGCCAGATGAATTACTCGAGAATTACTCTACCAGACGAACACTAAGGTCAGGATTAAGGACGATTTTAACAAATGGCATTCTACAAATATTTATATCGCGTCTTCGATCTGAAAATAATATAATTTCTCTTCGCATCAGTTGTACATATTCACATACCTTCATATGACCTGTTATTCTTTAGTCCAAGCTATAATAAAATACAATTCTAATATTGAATTATTTCGTAGAAAATTGTCTTAAGACATCCGACTTAGTACAATTTCATTAAAACTCATACATGCATATATACACCGGTATCAAATGTCTGTATCACAAAATAACTCCTCCATCATATAATCTATACAGTGAACATCTAGAATTAAATTAAGTACAATCTTTAGTATCCCCGAAATGCAACAAACTGTTGTGATCGATTACTATATTCATTTTCCTATACTTATTTAATAGCAGTTAACTCTTTGTATATTTTATAAATGTAAAAATATATAAATACTGGAATACATATGCCGGTTCACCTAGATTAAAAGACCAACCGTCTTTATCTTTCGTTCTCTCTTTATTTTTCCCTCTCGTTGTGTTGAAGAGCGTAGGTGTCCATTTTTCCCAAGCGTCAAATCAATGCAAATGCTTGTTCTCTCACCTATCTCAAACATTTTTTTAATTTATATATATATATATGACTGTGAGTGTGTGTGTCTGTGGATGGGTGTGCGCACACGCGTTTATATATATATATATATATATATATATATATATATATATATATATATATATATAAATTAGGAAATGGAGGATAATATGCTGAACCCAACTACTTGCAGACAGTGTATCCCGTTGAATTCATTAATTTAATTCATAGCTAAAGTGAAAAAGCCCCCACAAATTACAGGTGTTTATGACAAACCATATTATTTTCCCAACCGGGCTTACAGATAGAAGTACAAAGTACATAAGGAATTAGAGCACTCTCTAATTTCTTATGTACTTTGTACTTCTATATGTAAACCCGGTTGGCAAAATAACATGGTTCGTCATAAACACCTGTACTTTGTTTTTTTTTTCTTTTTTTTTCACTTTAGCTATGAATTAAATTAATGAATTGAACGAGACACACTGTCTGTAAGTAGTTGGGTTCAGCATATTATCCTCCATTTTCTAATTGATATACAAATTCGGGATAAAACCTCCACTTTTACCCGCACCCACTTATTACACTCCCACACACACTCACAATCACAAATACACATGTGTGCGCGCGCGCGTCATTATTCATAAGAATGTTCCTTTAGAAATTCAGAGAACCTATTATGTTGTTGTCTAATCTACGAAATTTCATATTGCTAATCTACATCCAGGAATGTTTAAAATTCATTTATTTTGTCTCCATAAATATATTGTAGATTTCTAAATCATATTGCCTTGATAATATTGTAATCGCTCACCTTATCGCCTTTGCACTAAATGAACGTTTTAAGTGCTCATATATTATTGATTGATTTGCTTGTTGTGACGTGTATAATTCTGTCGATACGATTGATTGTAATATTTCTTCGAGCAATATTTTCAGTTAAGTCACTATTTCAACAAAGAAATATTACCTCCTCAGAAGCAATATTGTTCCCCGTATTTCAGACACTAATGTTCACTCGGTTGGTAAACTATACTTTAATTTTAGATAAATTAGACCTTCGTTATGGTGTTATCTGTTTGTAACGTGTTTCTAGTATATATCTTCCGATTATGTTAAAGTTAGTCTCTAGATAACGCTTTGCGTACAATAAATATCAGGCGACAATATATTGATTTATTATTGTTAAATGTGCGAGGATTTTTATTATCAGAACACGTTTTGATTACAATAATCATAATATATTACTGTTTGGAGTACTCTCCACAAAAAAATATTGAATTTGAATTTTATATTCAAAACTTGTTTCGTCGAAGATTACAGAGGACGAAAATAAGAATAATAAATTAAGTGTCATTTACATTTAATAACACAAATATCGGTAATTTTAAATATCTGCTACTATTTACAAAAGTTACTCAAGAAAACAATTCTTCCATTGACAGGAATGAATGAGCCAACAAATTTACCTCTACATAGTCACTTATCCTGCTAGTAATGGATAACGAGTTTCTCATAAAACATTCCTACATTATGGCATGATATGATGTATGTAATAATGTTGTTATAAATACTTTTATCAAGGAATGTAGATGAAATAGTCATAGACGAGACCCACATATTTTAGATATACGCAACAAGTGAAAAACAAAAACCATTAAACGTAAAAGCAACTCCTGTAAATTGGTTGTGACATATCTGAACCATAAATATTTATGAGTGCATTTTATCTTAATACAAATCGAGTGACAGGAAACTGATTAAGCTTTGTTCCCTTAACATCAAATAATTGCAAACTTCATAAGATGTCCACAGATACAGAATCCTGATTATCGGCGCAAAATAAATATTAAAAATATGCAGGCTGAATGAGTATACAATCCACATGCGTCTAAACGGCAGATTCGATGGAGTGAAATACAAAAAAAAATGTGAGAAACGTTAGTGGGAATTATTTATAAATAATAGGAACTCAACAGTTAAAGGACAGCTTAGATGATAAGACAAGTAAACAACTACATATCTAGAAGATGTGGCTCATATAACATGGAAACGACGATGAAGGTGTATTAGGGTGCTTCATTTTGGTAAACTAACTATATAAAGTGTATCCCACAAGTTTGCAAATATTTTCATGAGTGACATTTATTAATTTCAAAGAAGTAATACCCCAATCGCCTTCAAAGTATGATCCTCTGATTTTGTGAGGCTGCAAGGAAAGTTTCCAAGAAGAAGGTGTCGACTACTCTTATCACAGACATTTTTATCGTCTACTGGAATCTGGAATAAGAAAATTAGGCAAGTCAGCTTCTTAGATGTATAGTACTTTTATACAAAAATTACAATCATCACGGATACTGATAAATACCGCTTCTAAAAAAAATGTATCAAAACGTATCTGGAATGCAAATCATAATTGCTTAACAGAACAAGAGAAGCTAACTAATAGAAATTGAATATATATGTATTGCTTGCTTCTCTCCTTGTTTCTTTCTGTGGAAGAGAATAGGCCCGAAACGTTAAATACTTTTTAAATTCCCGAGCGTTATAATAATGCATCTACACCACCTGTTATCATCTTTTGTTTTTTGGGGGAATTCTCCGGCCATGATGAAATATATATTTAATCCTTTATATTGAACACTCAATATTTCATATATTCCATAAGACATATTCTATATATTCAATAAGACATTCAATACTTCATTTCATTGTACCATCCATCTTTTTTTATATTATATATTATATATTCCATATTCTATATCCCACATAAATTTTACAAGAATATAAATAAAAAACATAAAAACAGACAGAGTTGGAACTCTTTTAAATAAAAATAATATATTCCTCTATACACGATCATACAAAACCCTTTTTTGTATTTATTTTTACTCACACACACACACCCACACCCACACAAACAAACACTCACAAACACACACACTTACACACACACGCACACATAATATATATATATATATATATATATATATATATAATCATGAAACATGGCTTAATATAGTAGTGTGCGTGCATAATATTTATAAAACCTGTGCAAACGTAGAAGGTGAATATGTGTAAATTTTTTTTTTTCTGGAGAAATACCTCAAAGGAAACTCATGTGGCCTTCTCTATAATAACTAATTCGAAGAATCTGAGCATACCAGAAAATAAATTTTCAGATATAGCGATCGGTGAACTAAATATTTACTGATTTGTGCGAAATATAACCAAGCTCCAATTAGATTAACGCACGAACTTAAGACAGCTTGAACCTAGAAAACCAATAAATCATCTTACCCCTTTATATGCATATATATATGAACATAAATAGGCACACGTGCACACACACATACTCATACACACACACATACACACACACAAACACACACACACACACACGCACTCACATCATGTGGTTTATTCACTCGCTTGAGCACAGGAATGCAGCGTGGAGTTACGTAATATACTACGTCAGTTACATCACAGTGGTAAGTTACATTCAGTTAAGCAAGCCAAAACTTGATATCAACGGATGAGAAACCTTATCTCACACATATATGTATTCGCATATAAGATTATGGACACACACTGACACATACGCATAAACACACACGTGTATATAAGATGAGAGAGAGAGGAGTGGAGTGGAAGGGGATAGATATGGAAAAAATTCATTTGAGCGAGACATATAGTATAATCTTGGACAAGCATGAATATACGCACGTGTGTGTGTGAGTGTATTTTTGTGTGTGCGTATACATAAATAAATATGTATATGCCTGTGTGGTAAGTAGCTTGCCTACCAACCACATGGTTTCGGGATCATTCCCCCTCCGTGACACCTTGGGCAAGTGTATTTTACTATAGCTTCGGGCCGTCCAAAGCCTTGTGAGTGGATTTGATAGACGAAATCTGAGAGAAGTCCGTTGTATATATATATATATATATATATATATATATATATATATATATATATATATATATATATATATATATATATATATATATAAGCACACTGATAGATGCGTATGAATGTGTGTATGTGCATACGTAAATACTAATATAAGTGTACCTCCATGTGAATGAAGAATAAACACGCACACACACACACACAACTATATATATATATATATATATATATATATATATATATATATATATATATATATATATATATATATATATATATATATATATATATATATATATATATATATATATATATATATATATATATATATATATATATATATATGTAATCGTATAAATATATGCTTATCTATCTGAACATGTATGCATGTAAATACTGATATAGGTATGTTTGCGTGTGCCATACAACCGCTAAATATAAGTATGAGTGCGTGACTCTGTGTATATAGGAATACTTGTTTATGCAAATATATTAATCTCATCAATATAATCAGTGTTATTATTTAATACGTATTTTTAAGACGACTACTTATTAGAATTATTAGCACAACAATAATAACAAGCAAAGAAATGTCCTGTAGTATTTGTTTTGGCTGTACTTTTTGAATTTAAATACCTTCGAGGTCCACTTTGCCTTTAATCCTTTCTTTCACGTTCAATAAAATAATTACCTTTTCAGCTGTGAGGTCTAGACTAATTTCCCCAATTTTATACCTTGTACCTAAAGTAGGAATGATCTAAAACATATTGGTCTACGCTGGGTTATGCACATGCCATGTTGTCATAAAACGACAGGTTCCTGATTGACAAACTAACTCGTTATTCCGCTAGTGTATGTTTGGTTCGTGTTTAATATTACTTTGTGTTTTAAATGGTCATTATATATTGTTATGTAGCAAGACGATCAGTTCATGTTCTGTAACCACTCTCTATAACGACAGTTCTAGGTCGATTAGTCCTTAGGTTATATTTGTTTTCTGCTTTGTGTATAAGCAACATATGTTTTAGATTACGTTCAATAATATGTTCAGTTAGATGGCTAGTTCATTGGAATATGCTATGGCTTTAAGTGTGGCGTCATTTTGATGACATTTCTCTTTTTTATATATATTTTTTAAAAAATTGTGCTTCGTAGCTATATGTATGTAACGATTTATATTTGACACTTAATGTTTGTATTTGTAACAATAAACTTAACGGACACTTTGATATGATGTTTTGCACCTGGTGCATGTCTCGAAATTCCCACGAAATGTTTGTGCTTCTGAAACTGTCAAAATCTCCAGATTGAAAGCTATTCCACAGACGTCAAATCGATAATGATATACGTTACAAAGTCGATGAGGTTTTCCTGTGTTTGATCAGTTCATTTTCAGTGAAACTTTTGTATCTTGTGTTTGTTAGTTGTAAGATGTCGTTCATTGCAACTCTATTTCACGTCGTGTAACGTAGTTAACTGTTTTTTTTAATTCTCCATTTACTGGGAGATTGTCTTTCAGAGGGGTCTAAATTCGGAAAGCCCACTTATCTTTGTTTTGGCGCATAGAAGGTCTCGTGTTAAATCACCAACGGACTACAAGATCACATGATTTTGGCTTTCTTGAATTGTTAAAAATAGACGCTTGAAATATAGAGAGAGAGAAGTAAATAGAAAACGTCATAAAACGTTTATATTTTTTATTAATTGACATTTTTATGTTGCAAGTTCTAAATGTGACTGTTTAATCATGTCACATACAAATGAAGCCTTGAAACTTTTCGAATTTCAAAGAGGCTGTGCTGTGGCTCAATCTGTATGTGGACTTAGTAAGCGTAAAATCGCTGAAAACCTTGGTATTCCGCTTTCTACAATTAATAGGGTGATTGTGCAATTCGCCAGAGAGTGGAAGGTGTCCTCATCACCTCAACAAGGTTGACCAGAGCCCTATGCAGAACTCATTGCTTTGTTAAGGGGATAATCCTCATTGCAATGCCTTTGAATATAGCAGAACAAGTTGATGCCAGTCCCATAGCAGCTGTCACGTACCACCAGAAACTTGGCTACTATGGCTGACTAGCTAAAAGGAAGCCACTTCTTCGACCAGCCAATATGAAGCATAGAATAGGTTGGGTCAGTGAGATAGTGGAATGGCCACTTGCATTTTGGGAAACTGACATATTCACTGATGATTCCAGATTTGACAGTGGTTGAGTGTGGGTCTGGAGACTCTGTGATCAAGAATTTGAATTCAAAAAATTGCTGCCAATAATGAAAGTAGCATTATTTCAGAAAACGGTTTTATCGTCTTTATATACATAAATATATAGTCACTCCGTCACTATATTCACTGCGGTGACATTTCTGTACAGATGGCACATGTTGTTGGAAGGACAAATTAATTATTTGAGTATATACGTGTATATATATATATATATATATATATATATATATATATATATATATATATATATATATATATATATATATATATATATATATATATATATATATATATATATATATACACGTGCGTATATTTAAGTTTTAGTATGTTGCATGTATACATATTTTTAACTATGTACTAATGCTGGTGTATTTCCCTGATGAGGCATGCCATATTTATGCATAGCCAGAAATGGCGATCTGAGATTATCCATTAACCTTTTGCCAGTTTATTTGCTCATTTATCTTTCACATACACAAACACGCGCACACACACACACACACACACACACACACACACACACACACACACACACACACACACACACATACGCATACGTATGTATAATGAACCAAAATAAACATATCGTAAAGAAAATATAAAAAAACCTGTTGCTGCAACAAAAGTAAGAAAATGAAAGACTTAGCTCTTTACCTGTGAGGTGGTCACTGCCAAATGGCTGTTCGTAATCTATAAGTTGTAGTCCATAAAGTTTCTGTATAGTAACGTTGTACACATTAATACGCAATAAGTCAACCTACCAACACACTGTAAAACAAAGGCATTAGTTTGAATACTAATTATATCCAGTCATTTCGTAGGTCCATATTTCAGACAATGTTGCAGTATTGTGAAACTATATTAGTGAAACAAACTTTTAGTTTCAGTTCCAAATAAAATAAAACATATTATCGACATGTATTGAGCACTTCTGACTCATTCGGCCGACATAAAAACCAACGTACGAATATATTTGAACTAATCTATATATATATATATATATATATATATATATGCACACATGTATGTAAATAGGAATGTTTGTAAATATATGTCGTATTCTATATAAGCAATATTATATTCCCCTCTTATTATATTCATGAAAAACTGCATCGCCTGCTATAAATTATCATGTAAAATACAATATCTATTGTAATAATCACACATATCTGACTCATTAAAACTATGGTGCGAGTTGCAGACAGAAAACATTTAATACAAATACTTTCAAATAAACGCATGCAAATAAAAAGAAGTATTAACAGATATAACATTTAATTCGAAATACAAAGAGAAAGGAAACAATTTATCGATTTTGACATTATCGGTGGTGATTTAACAGGCTACATCGAATTGAGTATATTAAGCAACTCTGAACAATGGTTCTTGTTATTCAGAAAATATATAAATAAATTTAATATGTGTAATAGAATTAATTATGTACATAGATAACCCCACAAACCCGTATGTAAATATGCAAAGGCGAATACACATAAGCACAAATGTACAAATATATATGTATACACACAATAGACATACATAAGTGATATCAGTATGTATGTGTATCTATCTATGCATATATATATATATATATATATATATATATATATATATATATATATATATATATATATATATATATATATATATATATATATATATATATATATATATATATATATATATATATATATATATATGTATATATATATATTTAAGTATTTCTGTACATTTATATTTATATATATATATATGTGTGTATGTGTGTGTGTGTGTGTATGTATGTGTGTGTGGGGGGTGCACTTTGATTTCGATGGTAAATTGTCACCATTGTATATCTTTAATTTTGTGCATGTGCATTATTTTTTTGTGCAGTCTAGTACGCAGTAGATGAGGATCAGTTGGGTACCGTCTGTCAGAAATAACACTGCCATGACGCAATTCTTCACTGTGCCAGAAATTTGGAAACGGCATCTGCACTGCTTCGCATTCGCACCAAAAGCTCTAATACGTGTTTGGATGTCAATCTGAGGACAGTGTGGAGGACTCGTAAAGAGTTTGTTGAGTTTAATGGTGATTACCAAGGTAAAGCAGCTCGGAAAACTCACTCTTATCATTCTGCTAAGAAAAGACTCCCGAGTTTGTTGGTGCGATCCAAGCCATCATTGATAATGATCCCTCCAACTCAGTCAAGTTCATCACCAGGTCTATGGGAACGTCTTAGTTTATTACCAGGTAGGTAGTACATGATGACATTCAGCATTTCTGATACAAGATGCGAAAAGGTTCAATTTTTATCTCAAGCCATCAAGGAGAAGAGGAAAGACCGCGCTACGAAGCTTTTGAACAAACTCAAGAAACCCCTCCAACTGAACATAACTTGATTTTCCTCAGACGAAAAAAGTTCTGTCACGATCATATGGTGAACACACAGAATAACCCTTGGCTTGC
The DNA here is from genome assembly GCF_046866305.1 of Octopus bimaculoides. Classification (NCBI taxonomy): domain Eukaryota; kingdom Metazoa; phylum Mollusca; class Cephalopoda; order Octopoda; family Octopodidae; genus Octopus; species Octopus bimaculoides. The sequence continues at coordinate 45,361,938 of NC_142928.1, forward strand.
CATGCCCCCAAAACATGTACCGAGAGTAATAAATATTGCCATGTCCCAAAACCTTGTACCGAGAGTGATAAATATCCACTCAACATCATGGTATTTGGAGTCATCACTAGTGGTGGCAGCGTTATGCCTCCATTCACCTTACTACACAGCATCAGACTCAACACCGAGGCCTACATCAGGTGCCTAGAGGAGACAGCGCAGGCCTGGGTCAAGAGTGTGGCTGCTGGCAGATATTTTGTCTGGCAACATGACTCTGCACAATGTCACACAAGAAGGAGAACCCAATCTTGGCTCTCAGATTTCTGCGACCTCATCATCCCTAACATCTGGTTACCTAACTTTTCCGGACTGCAACACTCTTGAGACCAAAACAAAAAAAAAACTCCTTTTAACACCAAAGATGAACTGAAGGTAAAGATTGTAGCAGCATTTACCAACTTACTCTAGAAAAGCGTCTAGACTAGTTTCAGGTGATTCCGAAGTCGTCTGGAGGCCGTGGCGAGAATCCAATAAATTTGCTCTTTAGTATTTCAAGATATATTTATGTACTTTTGGTAAATATATCTGTTTCAATGAGATGTCAGTGTTATTCTTATAATTACGTAATGTATTCACTGCACCATGTCTCTCCCCTCCCCCTCTCTCTCAGACATGTACATCCCATCCCCACCCCACACAAATATATATGCATACATATAGGTATAGATATGCGTATGATATATATGTGTATGTGGGTGTGTGTTTTGTCCCTGCATGTGAAGAAGACAATGATTGTGTAACTCTCTGGAAGTACTTAATAGATTTGAAGAGTAAAAATATTATTATCCTCAGATTACAAAACCTTGAAGTACCTTACAGACCTGAAAGAGTTACCCACTGCAAATAGCATTAGAATATCCCCAAATTCCTTTGTGATATCTACAGTGTATTTATATTTTCGCCATCTTAAATTCATTGTTAGCTGTAAGAACAATGGAATTTAAAGAACATTAACCACCATTAAAAATGTGAATGTGCATAGCTAAGTAGTTAGAGCGTAGAGCTTACGATCACGGAGTTGTGAGGTCGATTTCCGACCGGACTACCTGTTGTGTTCATGGACGATACAATTTGTTTGACGTTGCTCCAGTTCACTCAGCTGTAGAAATGTGTTGCGACGTCACTGGTGCCAAGCTGTATCGGCCTTTGTCTTTCCTTCGGATAACATCGGTGGCGTGGAGAGGAGAGGCGACTGCTGGACATTCCGCTCAAACTTGTACCCCGGATGGGAACCTCTTAGGTGTACCTATGGTCATTAGTGACCGATGAAGTCGAGAACGATAGTTAGTTAATGAACATTTTTGCATGCTCTTCATATTTCGGTAAACTCAGTATTATGTGGTGACAGAATGATATAAAGTGTAGAATTACTTTTGTGGTAAAACATGTCCAGCTCTCCACTATGGTTTAATATCATACCGAAGTAGAATTTCCCTCTCATCTTTACACGGTCGCTGCACTAGTATTGCGATGGGTTCTTTCTGTCCTTTAATTCTTTGAATATACCTATATATTTCCTCAATTGTGTTCTGTCTGGAGTTGAGAATGTCTAACATATTTCCCAAGAAACTCTACGCCTTCCTAACATTTGCATTAATAATGGCAAACACATGCACGGCGTGCATATATTCGTGTGTGTGTGTGTTTGGCTGCGTGTGTGTGTATTTGTGCATACTGTATACATCTACAAATACTTATAGAAACACGTAAACCGATATATAAATATATATATATATATATATATATATATATATATATATATATATATATATATATATATATATATATATATATATATATATATATATATATATATATATATATATACATATATACATATATACACACAGACGCACATAGACACATATATATATATATATATATATATATATATACATATGTATGAGTGTGTATATATATGTGTATATATATATCTCTGCAAAAAGAATTTCTAACTTCCGGTCAGCCATTGTTATGATCGGCCATTATTATGATTGACCGTTGACTAAACACTATTCAATTTTTTTTCTCCGTGTTTTTCTCCTTGTCTCCGTATTCTTTCTGTTGAAGAGCGTAGCTCGAAACGTCAAAGACTTTCCGTATTCCCGAGCGTCGTACTAATATATCCTTTTGTTATTTACACCACCTGCCCTCGTCTGTTGTTATTATTTGTATATTCTCCCATATATATATATATATATATATATATATATATATATATATATATGTATGTATATATATATAAATAAATATATGTACGATGATTTTTAAATAATACAAAATAATATATATATATATATATATGTATATATATATATATATATATATATATATATATATATATATATATATATATATATATATATATATATATATATATATATATATATATATATATATATATATATATATATATACCTATATGATTATATATACCTATATGCGTGTGGAAGTGTACGTGAGTCTCTCTGTGTCACATTTTCTCCAAATTTTAAAGCGTATTGCCCTATGGCATATCGTAAGTAAATCACTGTATCAAAGGTTTTTGCCAATCGTTCTACATGAACAACTAACAAAAGACTGATGTTCATTCTCACTCCTGTTGATTGACAAACAGAAAAGCTAATTATGAATTTATTTCCTTTCCTAGATAAAATAAATACTGACATTCCGGTGTTGGTTGTTAAATTATTTTTGCCGGAAAATAAAGAAGAAAAATAGTAACAAATAAATATTTTAACAAAGCCACCGACAAGCCTAACCTTTGCAGGAAAATTTTATTGGTCTCTCTTTTTATTTCATTCTGTTGTTTTCTTTTATTTCCCATTTTGTCTTTTGATATTGACAATTAAATTTCCTTTTACCCATTAACTGTGATAAATGTATACTTTGAAACACGCACACACTCAGACCTACACACAAACGCACAGAGACATAACCATACACACACGCACTCACTCACACATAAACTTACACACACTCACTCGAATATATATATGTGTGTTTGTTTGTATCTCTCTCTCTCTCTCTCTCTCTCTCTCTCTCTCTCTCTCTCTCTCTCTCTATATATATATATATATATATATATATATATATATATATATATATATATATATATATATATATATATGTGTGTGTGTGTGTGTGTGTGTATGTGTATGTGTGTGTGTGTGTGTGTGTCTGTGTGTATGTGTGTGTGTTGAACTTCCTTGTATATGTCAATTGTGATTCTCTTACCTATGAGAGAATTTATTAATATGGAAAAAAATGTCTGCATTTATATATGTACAAATATTCATCAGAAATATAAAACATAATGTTGAAAGGACGCTAATTCCATTATCATAAGACAAATATATATATTATATATATATATATATATATATATATATATATATATATATATATATATATATATATATATATATATATATATATATATATATATATATATATATATATATATATATATATATATATATATATATATATATACATATATATATATATATATATATATATATATATATATATATATATACATATACAAATAGATGTACATAAACGCATATGACTGGATATGTAGATATATATGGAGTCATGCCAATGTGCGTATTTATGCATGTAGGTATATATGCATACATAGAGAGAAGTGATTAAGAGTGAGAGAAAATGACAGAGATAATGAGGGAGAGAATGAGAGGAGGGAAAGGGAGGGAGGAATAAGTTCCAGTTCTCTGCAAACATATATACACTCGGTGTGCTTACATTTCCGCAGAAATATAAACACGCAAGTAACACACAAAAAAAAAACAAGATTTTTAACGTGAAATATAGACCATTGCCAGAAATCCCTGAAAAATGTGTCTCAGAAAAGATGGTTTAAATAATTATAAATGACTGTGGTAGTTATTGTTTTGTTGATGTTGTTGTCGATGGTGAAGAAGACTAAAGCACTATTAAATGATGGCGACTGACTCCCGATGAATATGATGAATTGATGAATTGATGAATTGATGAAGATGGTTATGACGACGAGGTGGATAAGGATGAAAAGGAGTACAGGATGAGGATGTCTATCATGTGGAGGACGATGATATTTCACTCCTTGAGTTGATACTGATAATAACGGACTTTAGGTTGTTGGCGGTAACGGTGATGACGATGAAAATGCGGAGGAGAAGGAAGAAGAAGACCTAGATGATGTCGATGATGACGATGGCGATGATGATGATATTGATAGTAATTTTCATGATGTGGGTGATGGCGTTGTGGTAGCTGTTAATGGGTTGGTAATGAAGATATAATAGCATGTCAGGTGATGAAAATTAATTTTGGCATGTAATGAATGATATTCTTATTAATAATGATTAATATTATTATTATTATTATTATTCAGTAGTTTTATTTTTATAACGTACTTTCACTTCACTACCGAGCGCAGCTCTGTGCGCCTTGGGTATGTGCTGTGGTTTGCTGTGGTGCTCTTATGTTTACTGTATTGAAAGTGTTTTGCGTAGAATGTGTGCAGTACCCAGTAGTGCAATTTTCTGTATGTTATATATATTTGTAAGTCCTGGTGTTTTTGTTATGTATTTGTCTGAATATTTTTTTATTATACCTAAGGCACCTACTATGATAGGAATTGTTTCTGTTTTTAGATTCCACATTCGAGTTATCTCTATTTCCAGGTCTTTGTATTTTGAAAGTTTTTCCATTTCTTTTAGAGAAACGTTGTCATCTGCTGGTATTGAAACATCAATTAGAAGGCATTTTTTTCCTTCATGATCTTTGACAACTATATCTGGTCTATTTCCCTTAATTTCTCTATCTGTGTGTATTGGCATATCCCAGAGTATGGTTGCTTTCTCGTTTTCTGTGACCTTTTCTGGCGTGTGTTTATACCATCTTTTTTCTGTTGCTACTCCATAATGTTGGCATAGCTTCCAGTGTATATAGGTCCCAGCTCTGTCGTGTCTGTGAATATATTCCTTCTTAGCCAGGACTGGGCAGCCAGAGATAATATGATTTATTGTTTCTTGTCGATCTCCACATATTCTACAGTTACTTGTTATATTTCTTTTCATTATGTGTTTTTGGTAATTTCTGGTGGGGAGGCTTTGGTCTTGTGCAGCAATTAAAAATCCTTCAGTCTCTGCTTTGAGCCCTGAGCTTCTCAGCCATTGCTGGGATTTTTCTCTGTCTATTTCTTTCGCATTTAGTTTAGCCCAGTAATTACCATGTAGGGGCTTTTCTTGCCATCGTTTTATCATGGTCCGTTGCTGTTCTAGTTTTAGTTTGGATTTCATTTGTTTTATAGCTTTTGTTGTTTCTTCTTCTTCTTCTTCGTATTTGTTAGGTAGATTGATTTCTTATTTGTATTTGTCAGCTTCCTTAAATACTGAAAACAGTTTTTTGTTTTGCTCGTGTTTTGTGGCTATTTGTATTAGGTTCCCTTGCTTCTGGTGTAGGTATTTTTGCAGTCCTATGGTGGTTATTTTATAATAGTTTTCTAGCTGTATAAGACCCCTGCCACCTTCTGTGCGTTGTATATATAGCCCTTCTATGTCAGATTTTGGGTGGTGCATCCTATATCCTGTCATTATTTTTCTTGTTTTCCTGTCTATTTTACATAGTTCGTTTAGTGTCCAGTTAAGGATGTTGTAGCTGTAGCTTATAACTGGGACAGCTAAAGTGTTGACACCCATTATCTTGTTTTTAGCATTGAGCTCTGTTTTTAGTATTGATCTAACTCGTCTATAGTACTCTTTCTTTATTTTTTCTTTCATTTGTGTATGTTGTATCCTATCTAGTTCATTGACTCCTAAATACTTATATGGTTGGCTTTCGTCTAGTTCTCTTATTTCATTGGCTTTATCTAGTGTTATATTGCTACTTTTAACTAATTTTCCTCTTTTCAGGCTTGCTTTGGCACATTTTTCTAATCCGAATTTCATTTCTATTTCCTTGGTAAAGCCGTGTACTGTCTGTAGTAGTGTTTCTAGCTCTTTGTCGTTTTTTGCATATAATTTTAGGTCATCCATATATAGAAGGTGGCTGACTGTTTTTCCATATCATTTGTAACCGCATCCAGTTCTATTTAGCAATTCTGTTAGAGGTGTGAGTGCCAGGCAGAACAGGAGTGGAGAGAGCGTGTCTCCCTGGAATATTCCTCTTCTAATGGGGATGGCTTTCGTTTTCACAAGTCCCTCTTTTGTTTGGAGCTGTAGCACTGTCTGCCATTTGTTCATTGAGTGCTCTATGTATTTTATGATAATTGGTGCCACCTTGTTTATGGCTAGTGTTTCCAGAATCCACGTGTGGGGAACACTGTCGAAAGCCTTTTGGTAGTCCACCCAGGCCATACTGAGGCCTTTCTTCTTTCTGCGGTTGTCTTCAGTTATGGCTTTATTGATCAATAATTGATCTTTACAGCCGTATGAGCCCTTGCAGCATCCCTTCTGCTCTTCTGTAAACAGGTTGTTATTTTCCAGGTGTTTACTCACTCTCTGTGATATTATTGCAGTAAAGGCTTTGTAGATCGTAGGGAGACAGGTTATAGGTCTATAGTTTTGTGGTTTCTCCGTTTCCGTGGATTTGGGGATTAAGATGGTTTTCCCTTTTGTGAGCCATTCAGGCATTGTTTCTGGATCTGCTATTATGTTGTTAAAGTTTTCTGCCAGCTTTTTATGCATTGCTGGCAGGTGTTTTAACCAGAAATTGGGGATCTTGTCGTGTCCAGGTACTTTCCAGTTGCTTAGTCTTTGCAGTGTCTGGGTGACCTCTTCAGTTGTTATAGGGGCCCAGAGTTGCTCAGGTGCTAAGTTCGTTGTTTTAATGGTCCTTTTTTGGGGTCGTTGCTTCACCGACCATATTTGTTTCCAGAATTTCTCTAGTGCTTCTACTGTTGGTGCTGAAGTAATGTCTATTTTATTTTTACCCAGTTCTTGGTAGAGTTTTTTGGGGTTGGATTTGAACTGTTTGTTTTGTTCAAAGAAACGTTGGCGTTTCTCATACCGGCGGATCCTCTGTGCTTTGGCAAGGATGTCTTGCTTTAGTTTTTCTTTTGCCTCAGGTAAGTCTTTTTCTGTAATGCTGTATTTGTACAGTATTTTTGTTTTCTTCTTGTTACTTAGTAGTGTTGATTGTTTACTAATTTCGTTGAGAATCGATAAATCTTTTCTCTTTTTTTAAATTTTGTTATGGATGTTATTTATCCACAAGGTCTGTTTGGGTGGTAGAACTCCTGTTCGGATGGGTTTGAGTGAGTATCCTGCTTCTTTTGTGGCTGCAGTGGCTGCCGCATATATCATATCATTTAGCTCAGTGATATTGCCTGTTGTTTCTGTGGTTGTTAGTTCCGTGACGGCCAGGTTTATGCTATTTATTATTGATGTTGTTTTATTGTCTATTTTGATTTTTGGGAGATATAATCTGTGGTCCATTCTAAGATCTGTGGTTTTCAGTTCTTCGGTTATTTTCATTTTCATAGTATCGTAATTATTAGGTTTCCCTTCGTTATTTCCAGGCTTTATATTTGTTTTGCCTTCCTTTTCATTCATATGTTTGTCTGTGGTGTTCTGGATTGGTGCTTTTTGTACACTATTATACATCTCTACGGTCTGGGTTTGTTGTTTTTTGTTTACTTCGTTTTTGCCGGGCATGTTACGTTTGTCCTCGTGTTTTGCTATCTCAGTGTTTATATTATTATTTGGCATTGCTGTGTGACTACTATCTAGATTTTCCTGATGTATTTTTTCTTTCAATTGCTCTATTTCTATTTCTGATATTTTTTTTGCTTTTAGAATATATCTTCTTATGTTAGCTAGTTTGTTAGGGTTCATTGTTTTATCGAGGTCTATATTTACATTATTTTTCTTCCATGTTTTATATGTATGTGTTGTTGCGTTTTCGTTTTTTGGGTAGAGTACTGCTGTGAAATAGGCGTGTAGGATCGAAATGTGTTCCTCACGTGTCCATTTATGCCGTTTTGGTTTTGTTTGCGGGACATGAGGAACAACGTCCGGCCCTTTATTTTGACGGTCGTCGTTTTCGTAGGGTACCGGTTCGTTTATTTCTGTTGTCAGATTGTTTTGCACGTTCATATCTTCGTATTTTTTTCTTAACAAGCTTACAGTACGTACTTCTCGGTTGTTATTCTTGGGTGAAATAATACCGGTGTTATTTAATATGTTTGTAATTTTTTTGTACATGGTGTTTTGGGGTTCGAAGATGGTCTGATTTTAATGTAACACGTGTGTTTACGATCGCTGTGCGGGTAGTGGAGGTATCAAGTTAAAATACATCATTATATTTGTAAAAATAGAGATAAATTTCATTGAGTATTACTTACTCGGATATAGTCCAACCCTTTGTCAGCTATTTTTTGTATATGGTGTTTGGGTTTGGGGATGGTCTGTATTTTGATGTAACACGTGTGTTTACGATCGCTGTTCGGGTAGTGGAGGTATCAAGTTAAAATACATCATTATATTTGGAAAAATAGGAATAAATTTCAATGAGTATTACTTACTCGGGTATAGTCCAACCCTTTGTCAGCTATATTTGGGCTCCATGCGATGTCTTTATTTCCGATGTTTTTAGATAAGTTTCGGAGCAGTGATTTATCGTACTCACATGTTAAACTTCCCCGGTGTTCTCTGTTAAACTTCCCCTATTATTATTATTATTATTATTATTATTATTATTATTATTATTATTATTATTATAGTTATAGATATTTACTTCTAAAATAAATGTTTGTTACACTCAGTTTCCGAGATACACACAGTGCCCTAGGGCAAGTGAAGGAGAAAAGATGTCGCAGTATAACAGAAATCTTGGGGCAGTATGAAAATATCTGCATGTAATACATCATAGACATTTAAACTGATTCGGATTTTCTAAGGATGTGTGGGCAGCACTTGTCACCACAATCTTCTGGATTACTCTGAGACATGGTTCTACTGGGCTGTTGTCTAGATGTTTCTCACATCTTTTTATTTATATCATACCTAGGGCATCTACAATAACAGGAACAGTGTTTTGCTTTAAAATGCCACACCTTTTGTTTAGATTTCAAGATCATTATATTTACTACGTTTATTCTTTTACTTGTTTCATTCATTTGAATGTGGCCATGCTAGAGCACCGCTTTTAGTGGAGAATATCGACCCCAGGACTTATTCTTTGTAAGTCTAGTACTTATTCTATCGTTCACTTTTTGCCGAACCGCTAAGTTACGGGGACGTAAACACACCAGCATTGGTTGTCAAGCGATGATGGGGGGACGAACACAGACAGACAAACACACACACACACACACATATATATATATATATATACATATATACGACGGGCTTCTTTCAGTTTCCGTCTACCAAATCCACTCACAAGGCATTAGTCGGCCCGAGGCTATAGTAGAAGGCACTTGCCTAAGGTGCCACGCAGTGGGACTGGACCCGGAACCATGTGGTTGGTAAGCAAGCTACTTACCACAGAGCCAATCCTGCGCCTATGTAAATTTTTATTACAGATATATCTATATGTCAGTGGAAGCATCAATACTCTACAAGTCTACAACTATTTTCTTCCCCGTCTTTAACAAGGTCGATTAGACTGGATCGTTCTGTTTATATTGATGGATCATTCATTATTATTATTATTATTTTATGTTTAACTTTTGTTTTGCATTTGTACAAGTTGGATCCAAGTCTCACCCAGAGACCTCAAGAGACAGCAAGTTAGAAGTTCATGTAGGTGTTATGCCTAGGGTACCATATATTTGCATTTGTACAGTTTTGTTCATGCGAATGTTTAAGAAACCATAAGAAAATTATGTGTTTGCTTTAAAATTTGAGATCATATAGACAGTATTTTACGTAGGATATGGGCAGTTCCGATGAGCTCTATCTTTTGAACTTCAGCCATTTTGGGGTTTCCTGGAATCTGATCTAGGTAGTAATCAGTCCTATTATTATTATTATTATTATTATTATTATTATTATTATTATTGTTATTATTATTATTATTATTATTATCATTATTATTATTATTATATTGTCTTTGCCGAGTTTTTAACCATGGAGATGTATTACGGTGCTAGCTGTTCACCACCACTGAACTAAGGTAAAGACCCTTAATTTTCCAACACAATCCAGAGTATTCGAGCGGTTCCAAGTAACGTTGATTTCTGCAAGTACTCCACCCGTATTGCAGCCACAATTTGTAACATGGACTTCTCAAGCTTTTTACTCACTCTTCTCACAATTATTGTTACTACTACCACGATTTTCATCGACCACAACTGCGTAAACTCCTCAGCTAACCTATCATATCCATTTTCATTTCTTTCTTCTTTATTGCATACCTAATGTGAGCTGTGCATCGTATACCTATGGTCCAGCCTCGTTTGATTTCTTTCTCAATTAACACTATGTCTGGTTCCATATTCGCTATCACATGGTCGCACTGAATCTTAAAATTCCATACGATCTTTGAATTATAATTTTCGATGATGCATTCGCGCTTATGTTCGAACCAATTTTTTGCTCTATCATGCTCGTAGTTGATGAACAATCCTTGCTATATTGTCATGACGTCTCTTATATTCTTTCTGGGGTAGTGGCATACATTGACAGGTAGTATGCCATACGGTTTCACCATTTTGTGAACAAATTCTGCCCTTATCACTCTCTGATGTGTTGTCTATTCGGTATGTGATGTAATTCCTTCTTAATGCTTGCTCTTGGGCAGCACAGATTAGAGCCTCCGTTTCCGGTTTTAAATCACTTTTTGTCATCCACAGCCATCTTTAATCTCAGTTTGCCTTATCTTCAACATCTCTACGAAATTGTCCATGCATTCTTTCAGCTTCATTGATTTCAAGTGCTTCTACAGTGCTTTAACTTTGCAATCTCCTTCCTACACAAGCCTGACCTTCTTACTTGCAATAATGACGGTTCTGTGGCATTTTCTACATACCATACTATTTTGTTTTCTTCTGCCCTAATGCTGTGTTCGCATCCAAACACTCTTCTTCCCCCTCCTTTTCTTGGTACATTCTGTGTCAATTTTTGGTGGAGTATCCCCTATCTAGTCAGTAACTTCCTTGCTTTTCTGTCTAAGCTGTTTAGTTCGTCTACTGTCCATGCGATTACCCTTGCTCCATATCTAATGAGTGAAACCGCACAGGTGTTGATAGCTTCGATCTTATTCCATCCGTTTAATTTCGACTTAAATATCAGTGTCAGTCTGCGCGAGTACTCCACCGTAAATTTTCTGTCATTTCTTTCTCCATCAATTTGTCCATTTCCCAAATCCCTAAGTACTTATAGCCCATCTCTTGTATCTGCTTCATAACATCCCCCGACGGTATCGCTACCCTGTCCATACATTTGATTTTGCTTCTCTTCAAGACTAACACGCCACACTTTCTCAGTCCGAACTCCATTCTGATATCAGCACTGGATATATACACCGTATCAACTTGGGAACTAACATGGGATTCATCTTTAGCATAAAGTTTAAGATCCTCCATGAATAAGAAGAGGCTGACATTTTTTTGGCAGCTCTTGAATACATTATTATTATTATTATTATTATTATTATTATTATTATTATTATTATTATTATTATTATTATTATTATTATTATTTATATATATTTTAATCTGCATGTTTGTTACATCACGCACTGAAACTCACTTAGTGTCTTAGGGTGAATGAAAGATAAGAGATGTTACAGTATAACTGAGAGCTTGAGGAAGTCAAGTGGCAGGGGCTGTAGCGAAATATTTTTATCTAATAAAAACATACATTTAAATCGATAAGTATTTTCTAATTATGAGGGCAGCACTTATCAGCAAAATCTTTTGGATTTTTCTGAGACATGGTTCTCCTGAAATATTATCTACATTTTTCTGAGATCATTTTCTTATCATACCAAGGGCACCAACAATAACAGGAATAGCTTTCGCTTCCAAGTACCACACCTATTGTATTTCTATTGTCCCTTCATTTACTTTCTTTAGTTTCTCTTCTTGTTTCTTTCTGTGTTCGTTTCTGAGGAAGAGCGTAGGCTCGAAACATTAAAGAGATTTTCATTTCACGAGCGTTAAACATCTGTTTGTTGTCTACACCACCTGTCATGGTCTTTTGCTTTTTTTGTGAATTCTCCTCATACATATATACATAAGTACATATTTATATACAAACTTAAACGTATTCCTGCATTCATTTATTCATGCATATATATGCTTATATACACTTGTGTGTGCATGTGTGCGTGTGAGTGTGCACGCGTGTGTGTGCGGATTTATGTGTGTGCATATGTGGGTGTGGGTGTGAAGACATGAAAATCGAAGTGGAAGCGAAGTAAATAAGACAAAGACAAGATAATCTGCTAGCAGTAAACCTTTCTCAATTCACACTCATACTATATGTCGGTTCGTATTTTATATATTCCTTTTTAAAAAAAAAAGAAATGGAGTAAGATTTCACAGCTAAAGTGATGAAAATGTTCCTATCCTGCACAAAACGACTCTTTTACATATTTCAGTAATTTGACTGTGGCCATGCTGGAGCACCGCCTTTAGTCGAGCAAATCGACCCCACCCCAGGACTTATTCTATCGGTCTCTTTTGCCAAACCGCTAAGATACGGGGACGTAAACACACCAGCATCGGTTGTCAAGCGATGTTGGGGAACAAACACAGACACACAAACACACACATATATATATATACTTATACATATATACGACGGCGTTCTTTCAGTTTCCGTCTACTAAATCCACTCACAAGGCCTTGGTCGGCCGGAGGCTATAGTAGAAAACAAGTGCCCAAGGTAGAACTGAACCCGGAATCATGTGGTTAGTAAGCAAGCTACTTACCACACAGCCACTCCTGCGACTGATTTTTTTATGAATGGACAAACTACAAATTTCGTTGATAAAGCATAAATATTTATGCATGAATAATGAAGTTCCATTGCAATTATTTTAATTATATTTCATATTACACAAAAAATCGTAATATGTATATCTATTCTGAAAACAGAATCGTGCTTTTAAAATCTAGTTCTTGTAAGATTCAATTCAATCTACAATGTGACAACTACATATGAAGATTTCATATTTAAAACTGTCGTTTCTGCAAAATTTATTCATAAGGTCCTCACCAGATGGTAATAAATGAAATGCAATATGATAGTGAATGAAGGAAAAAATATTATGAACAATTACGAACAGAATTTTGTGTCTCTAATAGTAGTTACGCTACATAAATGAATTCTATGAGGTGTGAGTACTTAAATGTAAAGATGTCGATAATGCAGCTAATCAGGATAGAAATACAATTAAAACCACGAAATTAACTAGTGCCAACTTTGAAGAAATAATTTTCTAAATTGCTAGTAGAATATTTTATGATAACCAAAAGTAGTACTGCCACCTTACATATTGAAACAACACGCGAGAGAAAGCAATAATTAGCTAATTACAGAAACCCACTTACGTTAGAGACTATAAACACAGAGACCTTTGAGTTTATGCTTGAACCCCATAGATTATTAACTGTCAGATGTGTTTAGCACAAATGAAAGTTCACAAATTAGCACCGGCTGAATAATTAAATATGAAGGATATTACAATATCAGAGCTATATGTTATCTATTATATTCCGCAAATGAACGATTGCCAAAATGCATACGGTATAAACAAGATTCCTGCTTCATTGCGTTTAGTATCCCTCATAACAAAGGGATGCCGTGATAGATTTGATATTTAAGAGACAGAAAGGAAAATCAGGCCTGAATAATGTTAGCCCATCCAGCAGTAATGTGTAAATACCTCGGATTTTAGCATAACAATCGTATAGCAGCCAACACAAAATATCCGCATTTGTTTTAGTTTGTATGTGTTATGCAGAATGCATAAGTTATTTAACTAGAAATATTTATGCTGTGAGGAAAGACAACAATAGTTAATATTTAATAATATCATTGTATATTGAAAAATTCGGAAGACACTTCTGGGCGTATTTCTGTCTGAGTATGAAAATATCGGACTATGGACTTCGGCGAATTCGCAAAATAATAATAATAATATTAATAATAATAATTATAATAATAATAATAATAATAAGAAGAAGAAGAAGAAGAAGAAGAAGAAGAAGAAGAAGAAGAAGAAGAAGGGGGAGGAGAAGAAGGGGAGGAGGAGGAGGAGAAGAAGAAGGAGAAGAAGAAGAAGGAGGAGGAGGATAATAATAATAAGAAGAAGAAGAAGGAGGAGGAGGAGGAAGGATGAGAAGAAGAAGGAGAAGAAGAAGAAGAAGAAGAAGAAGAAGAAGAGGAAGAAGAAGAAGAAGAAGAAGAAGAAGAAGAAGAAGAAGAAGAAGAAGAAGAAGAAGAAGAAGAAGAAGAAGATGAAGAGCAACAATAAAAATACTAATGCTTTCTATTAAACGTGAAAGGCCTGAAATTTTGAGAAAGGAGACCAGATGATTACATCAACCCCAATACTCAATTGGTACTTATTTATCGGCATCGAAGGGATGAAAGACACAGTCGACCTCAGCGTAATATGAGCTGACAGATGAAATGCCGCCAAGTATTTCTCCGGCATACTACAGTTTCTGCCAGCTCACCGAATAATAATCATTGTAATAATACCACTCTGAACGAAAATGCAAATTCCCTCGTAGTCGACATGACATTTCAGCTTTCGAGGCCAATGTAATAGGTACTATTTGAGAATTGCGGTCTATCTAGCTGCCCCCTGCTCCAGAATTTCAGACCGAGTGGCTATCATATAAAAGTGTTTTTTTAATTTTTTTTTTTATATATATGTTAACTTAAAAGGCGTAGAAAGAAAAAAAAATCTAAATTTTGATTCAGTAATGCTGCGATTATGTGGCAAGGATTTTGATATGCAACTTGGGGCGTATAAGTGTACAATTCAAATTACGATACGAATCAAAAGTTTTTAATTGTAAAATTACCACTAATTATCATTAGACCCCTCAGAAGTAATTAGGTACATATGTATATTGAGGTGCCGCAGTACGGTAGTAGAATGTAATGAGAAACAAAGAGAAATGCTACGAATTTGCTAGAAATAAATTCAAGTGAAAGAAATATTTTCACAGAAATGAATGTATCGGTAGTTCAGTAATATGATTCCCTGCTCCTTTTGTAAACTGGTCAAAGGCAGACATAGCTAACTGAATAAGCTAGAATGATAAGCAACTTCTCACAACACACAACACGCTGAAAAGTTAAAATAATATCGACAGGCACTAACCACTAAGAAAGGAGAAATAAAATGATTATTAAATGCAGAAGACACTAATTAGTACAGCAATACTGGTTAAGAAAACTATCTTGTGTATAGGGAAGAAAGAATATCACCCGCGGCTAGAAATATCTAAGAGTTATTCAGCACAGGACATATTCAAGACCGGAAGGGCAAATGACTTGGAAAATATCTACCATGTAAAGAAAGTGCATAGGCAATTCGAGTAACACACCAACGACGTTGGGGGGGGGGGGGGGTAAACGTTGCTGCTTGTGGATTACAGATGGAAACCTAAGTATAGCGGCTGAAGCAAAAAATAAAAAAATAAAAATAAACATGAGAATGAATTTGAGAAACGTAAAAATTGATAAAAACCCAATCACAGGTTGAATGCAGAGTCTGTGAAAGAGGAGACTGAAGTGATAATTAATTCTAAAGTAAATGTAGTAAGGCAGCAAGGAAAGAGTGTAAATGAAGACGTGACCGTATCGGTAAAAAAGTGCATTGATTAGTTAATCGAATATTTTAATTTTAGTAGCACAAAAATGATAGAAAACGAAGCCAGGAATTGTGTCCACATCAGCTGAACACCCAGAGAAAAATAATATTTGCAGAATTTTATAGGACTTTTCTATAACAACTAATTCTATTATTGAACGGCGAAGACAAGATACGAATCTACAGGACATGAACATCATAGTGTTTGCAGTACCATAGGATAATAGAGTGGATACAAAAGAAAATGCTTAGACGAAGCGATTCTGGTAGATTAGACTAGGTTGAAACGCTTTCCTATAGGTAAGTTTTGCACTTGAAACAACCTCTAAACTTCTACTTAAGAATTTAAAGACTATTAGATCTGTTATTCCCACTGCTGACCTGAAAAAAAATCGTCAATCATGTATTCCGCAAAGTTTCTAGAGATTTGGTGAGAACGTCCTCACCAACCACCTGAAGACAACTTCCATGCAAAATATCGTAGCATGTTATGGTTCTTTAGGCGCATTTTACAATCTCCTGCTAGGACAAGCACAAACCTGATTGGAAACCTGAAAATTATACAATCTCCGGTACTAGAAAGGGAGTGAACTCAGGAGGTGTACCTGCCCGAGGCTTGCAGATTGTGAAAGGAAAGGATCCTTACAATTTATGTTATTTCTGCAACGTTTGCTCAAATTAAGGACAATTTCACAGGCGCAAATTTATGTTTTGAACGAGTAAAAATTATCCGAGAATGAAGCTTATGATTAAACTACCAATTTATTGGGGAACTATATAACGGTGTTGGTATGGACAATTTATTCTGGCGACTTTGAATGTATTTCCAGTACTAGAATACAACTTGAGATGCAAGCACATGGGTAAATTGTAATAAATACAATTCATAACTGGTATTAGAACATAAATTGGAATTCAAAAAATTTAACAGGCAAGAAAGTGAGACTAAATTTAGTGTATATGAAAGTGTATATGCTTATAAATACTGTGTTCAAACTAATATTTTCAAGATGAGTTAGATACAGGGGATATGGACTTGAGAATGTAGCAGGATGTTTGAAGTTAAGAGAAGATTGGATTAATGGCCACGATATTTGAGTAATTTGAGCAAATGCTTAAAGACAAGAAAATTTAGTATATGAGTACATGATTAATAAACTTAAAATGATACGAAGGGTTTTCACAGTGTCATGTAATACATGTTTATCACTTCTCTACGTCTGATAAATAGATACAAGTCTCTTGTTACTGCAATAGCGAATTGTTGGGTCGCATAATAGGCAAACCGAGAGCGTTCACTTAAATATATTGAGGAGAATGATGAATAAAATATAACATCAAGGTCATGGTACAGAAAGTTAATCAAATAAAAAAAAACGTGGAGTAAGTAAGGAACTGATCAATACAGCACTATAAAGAACGTACAATATGAATATAAAAAGAGGGATGTAAATGCGATAACCGAGGTGCTGTGAGAAGGAATAGCAGAAAAGTTATTTGACATAAAACTATATGAAAACTGAAGGGATGAGATTATTTTGTTTCAAAATAATAGAAATAAACCTTTTACGGAAACACAAAACGATGAACCATTAAATGCAGTGAACAAAAGTTAGAAGAATTAAGAAAGGAATTAAGATGAATATCAACAGATTAAAAGAGAAATCCCTTTAGAGTTCATCGGGAAACATTATTGAAATTGGAAGAGCTTCGGCTATACAGACCGCAAACTTTCACGTAAATACCATGGTAAGTACAGATACAGCGATTAAATCGATATCTACGTTTAGAAGAGTCATAAACAGGATGACAAATTTTAAGCAAACACTTATTATCAAAGACAAAATTGAGAAAAAAAAGGCACTTAGGACGTAGACTACAGACTGACAATTTTTCCTGCTACTAAATTATTAGCAATCATATTTCTGAGTTTCAACTATCCTCACATAAGACCAAACCCTACAAACAAACCATAAAAACAAACCCTACAGCATAAAGAGAAAGGATATCGATAAAATTCAAACAGAAGAAAATAACAATTAATCAAGTTGATTAAAATAAATGCAAGAGAGGACTAAATTCGATGGAATTTGAAGATAGTAAATCTCAAACTTGCAAACTTGCTAGACTGGTGTGAAAACTTCGTAGTAAGTCGGCAAACTAAAATAACTGTGGAAGACCTTCTCGAAAAAGGCAAAACATTTTGAAGTAAGGTCAATGCATATTATTCTGTTTCTTATAGAATTTGTCATTGCTGCTATCGGATTTTCTGTAGATTTCAGGAAGATAAAACCTACATGGAGCCTAGGCAAATTATAGGACGATTTCAAGCATTTGCTAATCCTGAAAAGATTGGAGAAAATAACAGAGAATCCAATAATCTGATCAATAAAATAACAGAATTAGTTAATGATACTAGAATAGTCTGTATTATATCCAAGTGTGGAGACTTCGTGATGAAGAAAAGGAAATACTATGAAATTCCTGGGATTAATCAATCTATCGTGCAAAAGATACTTGCTATTCATGGATTTCATTGTTTCATATATATTCGGAGATTATACTTTAAGAGATACAACAATGAACTTTAAAATCCAGAAAGATATTTTTGCGAAAGGAAACATGTATATAGAAATCTAAAGTGGTAGACAAAGAACGGGGTGAAATAGGACCTAAAATACAAATTCCATTGTATCGGAACGCATCGTAAGCATTTACCTATTATGAGTTTAATCGACAAAACAATTTTGGCAAGAATAACCAAATAATGCAATCTATCCAAATCATGCGTTTCAAGTTATGAAGTGTAACTCGCAAAGAAATCGAGAATATATCTAAATATATTAAATGTGGGGCAACGGCTTTCTATTGATGGGGGGGGGGAGGAAAGCGTATATGGAATTTGATAAAAGTTTAATATGAATTACAAACCTAGTTACAGAACCAAATCTCATGAGTTAACTGATATTACGACAATGGCGTAACATTTTAAAGTATGAATGAAAATATATTATTTGTCTAATACATCAATTTTACATCGCCTTATTGTGGGATAGCGCATAGGTTGCTGCACTTACGATCGCTACACCGTGGTCCCAATTCTGGATCATGTGGTGCGTTGTGTTCTTGGGCAAACGACTTCATCTCATGTTGCTCAGCGATCATTTCGACAACTTACGCGTGGTCAGCAGTGCACCTGTTCAGGCAATGTTGATTTGATGGAGTAAGTGAACTAACGTACAGTACTAATATTTGATCGCTATAAACCAAAAATATATTTGTGGAAGTTTTTCAGTAAGAAATTGCAGACATTTCTTTCTAGGATTACGAGAGAGTATCATCATTTTGCTTTCTTAATTCCAGTTGAGTATAACTTTCCATTGAATTTTCAGCATGTTCGATGGAATTTGAAGAAATATTATTAAATAGTGGGTACTGTCTTTGATTAGGTTTGAGAGATAGAGATTAATTAAACCAAATGTATCCAAAATATACACAAATCAAATTACTCAGTTTATGCACTTATGAAATGTACTCCAAGTTTTAAGACAACGGATAATTGTAACATTGACATATATTGTCGACTCACTATATCACATGTGATATTTACTGGCATACTTGTGACTATATAATTGATATCTATAAAATTAATGTAACAACAAAACAGTATTTAGATATTTCCATCTGTCACATTGAATTGTCTGTCCGCATTTAAGATTATTTATGCTAAATCGCAACGATTTGAGTTGAATGATCGGGGTACATTACCCGATAAATATTTAGAGAAAATTAACACAGTCAATATTTATCATAATTATATTTCGTAAATCTTGTTAGTGTATTATTAATTCTGTTGCAATTTGTAATCTGGGGATATATAACATATATTAAATAATTTGGCGTAATGTATCTGATGTTTGATTTCCCTTCTGAGACACAGAAATACATATATAAATGCGTATTGAGCTGTTTATCTAAGAAGTCATAAAATTAAATAGTGATTCCGTTTTGATTCAATTGTAAATATACTTTATTGCACTTATTTTCAATTTTAGTAACAGTTACTGACTCGTATTATCTTGCATTGTTATTATTGCATTTCCTCCACAAATCAGGAGAGCAACCATATATTTCATCGACATTCTTGAAATACCAATCAAAACCTTTCAAATTACTCCGCAGAGAAAAAGAATATACACAAGATTGTTCATATGTCAGTCTCGTACATGAACAACGAATTTTGAATTTTCTTTTTTATTACTGTAAAATTCTATTAGAATAATAGGACAGAAATAGAAACACACGATTGAGAGGAAACTTTTAAATGAGGGAAATTTTATATAACAAAATGGAAACGTAATTACTAGTTATATTTCTGAACGTTATTTTTGTAATTATTTTTTTGTATCATAGCTTCAAATATAAAAGAACAATTTATCCAGTAACCGAAAATAGATACGAGTGTATATGAAAATATTGGTTATTACTCTTATACTTTTATAGCTTTCAAAATTTACAGATATGAGTATTTTTTTTTATTTTGTACTTAAACATGCATATTTACATACAAACATACATATATACATGTATATATAAATATATATATATATATATATATATATATATATATATATATATATATATATATATATATATGCATATATTCATATGATGAGTGAAAGGGGAAGTAAACAAATCATCGACATGTGTTCATATGTTGTAACATAAAAGTATATATTTATCACCCATTATGCATTTTTTTACGGTGCATCCTACATTATATGCATGTATTTCCGTCAGTTTCATTGGGAAATAATTGTGTCCCATTACAAATATAGCAATGTATATTATAATTGAGTTTATCAAGTATTGAATGCTTTCCGTAATACAGCAATTTATACTTGTATTTACTATTTTAGATATTAATTATTACTATGAAATTTAGATTATTGAGGACAATAACATGCAACACCTCCCAATAATTTTATTACACACGTAGACACACAGAGGCACATACTCAACACACACACACACACACACACACACACATATATATATATATATATATATATATATATATATATATATATATATATACATATCTTTTTTTTTAAAAGTTTTAGCCCAGAGCTGTGACCATGCTGATGCACCACCGTGTTGCTACACTGTTATTACAGAGAGCCTCTTACAATATGTGGCACTTGGTGAAGAATGGAGTTTGATTTAGCAACCCTCATTTGCACGTCCTGCCGCGAGGTAGGTTCATCTGGGACTCTCGATAGGAAGAGGTCCAGCTTTGATTTAAAACTCCTACATCTACTTTGTGCAGATTCCTCAGGCTTTTTGGGAGAATATTAAAAAGCTGTGGGCCCCTGAATCCCAAGCTGTTGCAGTAACTGGTCCTGAAGCGCGATGGCATTGCTGGAATCTTTGGCACTATGGAGTGTCGTCCCGTTCTGGCATTGGTGCAGCTTTCAATGCCAAACTTTGGCACAATTCCTTCCAGGATCTTCCAGATGTATATTACCGCATACCTCTCCCGCCTTCTCTCCAGGGAGTAGCGTCTTAGCTGTTTCAGCCTTTCCCAGTAGCTGAGTAGTTGCAAAGAGACAATCTTCTTTGTGAATCTCCTCTGGATTGCTTCAAGGTCTGCTGTTAATTTCAGACTGGTGGGTGACCACAGCTGTGAGCAGTAATCCAGGCGGCTGAGGACGAATGTCCCTCAGAGGATCATCATGGTTTCCTTATCTCTGGTTCTGAATGTTCTCAGGATCCATCCAGCCAATCGTCTGCACTTTGTTGCCATTCTGGTAATGTACGCTTGGAAAGAGGTATCATCAATCATGTCGATACCCAGGTATCTCACGGATTTAGGCTCTGGGATTGAAATTCCCTGTGGACCAGTGTACTCTGTAAGTTTCATATTCAGTTTTGGACGTTGGTAGCGCAGGGCTTGGAATTTTTCAGCATTAAACTGCATATTATTGTCCTCAGCCCATCTGTAAACTGAGTCCAATTCCTGCTGCAGGTGTGCAACATCACTGGAGTTCTGTATTTTCTGCGAGACTTTTGTATCGTCTGCGTAGCTTGCATGAGTGACTATCCGGGCACTTGAAGGCATATCTGAGAGAGTGACTATAAAAAGCAATGGTCCCAAGACAGTGCCCTGTGGAACACCGCTCATTATTTGTGTTCTCATAGAGGTGGCTCCATTAGCCACTACTGCCTGACTTCTATCTTTCAGAAAGTCATGTAACCACTCGCCAAGTTTTCCAGCTATGCCAAAATCACGCAGTTTGTGGCATATCACACCATGATCCACTTTGTCAAAATCTTTTGCAAAATCAAGGTATATTACGTCAACATTTGAGTTGTTGAGTAACTGCCTCAACACCCAGTCGTAATGTTGTAAGAGCTGGGTCAGGCAGCTCCTACCTGGTCGAAAGCCATGTTGGGTATCACTCAGCAATTTATTTTCTTCAAGGAATGCGATCCGTTTTCCTCTGATTATCCTTTCCATGACTTTGCTGATGTGTGAAGTCAGAGAGATAGGCCTATAGTTTTTGGCATCTGCTCTGCTTCCCCCTTTATGGATTGGGCATATTATTCCCCCCTTCAGCTTGCTTGACAGTCTTCCGTTTGCGAGAAAGCTCTGGAAGAGGATCTGGAGGGGTTTTGCCAGGGCATGCTTACACGATTTAAGGTGGATTACTGGGAAACCATCAGGGCCAGCAGTTGAGTTTGTGTCCACTTCATGTATAGCTAGAAGTACATCTTCTTCGCTAATGTTGATGTATTCCATCGTAACTGCCTCACTGGTTATAGTGGAGGTAGCAAAGAAGTCCACTGGTTTGTTCACTTGTCTGTGCTCCAATGGAGTGGTGAAGACACTTTTGAATTGCTCATTCAGTACCTCACTGATTCTAGTTGGACTGTCTGTGAGGGAGCCATCCTTTTCGAAGAGTGGTCCAATCTTGCAGCGTACCGAGGCTGTTTCTTTTGCGTATATATATATATATATATATATATATATATATATATATATATATATATATATATATATATATGCACACGCACACACGCATGCACACACACATATGTACACGTATATATATATGTATGTATATTGTCTAGTACACTTTTGTATATAAAACGTTTAGAATTTTCATCCTATTAAATGTTTGAATTTAAATAATTATCTTCAGTTATATGTGGTTCATTGCTTTGCATTCGATTCCATATATTTTACAATTAATACATATACGTATTAACAAAATTTTGTTGGTAACCCATTGTAATACCCTAATACTCAAAAGACATTTGTCAATGGTATAGAACTTTATGCATAACGTCGAACCATTATTGCATTCTGATGAATATTCGATTTTCCTTATGGAATTATGAATATTGATGTAACTTTCTCATGTCCGATTACATATTCATTAATATAATTTAATGTCTGAATCAAAGAACTGTTGCGCATATTCTAGATCAACATAAGACGACAGTAAGTAAAAGTCCACCCTTAAATGAAGTCTACACATTTCACGATTCGATTGGCCAACTAATTTCTTTTAATATTTTCTCTTAAACATTTATGGTATAATAAAAGTTCTTCAAATAACTGCTTTCAATTATTATCTTCTCTGAATGTATATTTATTTTGAAGTTTTCCCATCAAGTTCGACACTTATCAGTCTCTCAATCCAAAACAATCAAATATGGATTTTTGTTTTTAGTTCATTATTCTTTTGAATGCATGGAAGACATAATGTTAAGAGATTTGTTAAGATACTAAATTCCAGAGAGCAAAATTTCTACTGACTGAATTTTGTTAGATACATTCAGCTATTTGGTTCTAGGTTCATTCATTCTACTTGAGTGTTGATTCTATTACATTTGAGTTATTTTAAGAGACACCATTAAAACATTCCAAATTGTATGTATCCTAAAGTGAACTTGTTGCGAATATTTGTCTAATTTCAAGCATATTGTATTCATGTTACCATTCTGTTTAAACTTCAACAAGTAGGAACCTATGGATTGATTTTATGTTAAGTGTGTCAACCTTAGATAAAATGATAATTTCGCTGCAAGTAATGCAATATTTATAATGCAATTTGCAATATAAAATTTTGAATTTTTATTTCATTAGTTTATATTTAGAGATAGTTTTCAACATCCTTCATTTCACAAATTCTTTTTTGTCATTTCGTATCTAACAGAAGTGCATGACATAAAACCAACGCTGTATTGCTAAATAAATAAATCTGTTAAACAATTCCCTGCTTCTTAAAATTTTCATACCACGTTCTTGAGAATCATTTTCAAAGTGAAATATTCGCGAAACTGTAACTGGGATACAATCATGAAACAGCTAAAAGTAATATGAAAATAGGATATTTCATGGGAGTGGTAGGATACATAACACGAAATAAATTCATTATAACAAGCAAATTAGCTAGTCAGAACATTTCTATAGGAGATCAAAGCAGTAACTATACTAAGAAGCATGGCTGTTCCGTAGGAACCGACTTTACCCCTTGTTTAACCCGAAAGGGGACGCCTGCTCAAGCTGGTTAGTCGATGCAATCTGCATTCGATATACATTGAAAGCAAAAGTGCGAAACCCCACCATATTCCAGCGACGGGACCACCAAACTATGCGGTTTAGAGGTAATTCTGCTCATCCACAGTGGCGGATACTCGTCCACTAGAAATAGTAGTAGCTCACTCAGACGCGCAGTATATAAAAAAGTGAGTGACAGTCAGTCCCTGATTTTACAACAAGCAAATTAACTAGTCAGAAAAGTTTTATAAGAAATGAAATCAGTAACTATACTGAGAAGTAATGTTTATATCCTCTTCAAATCGCTGTTCCGTTGAAACCTTCATTACTACCATTTCAATTAACTACGATAGATTAACTAATGATAGTTCAGGCTAAATGTCGTTGCTTTGGAGGTAACTCGAAATAACCAAGTGGTTCATGTTTTAATTATTTCATAATTTAAAATTATTAGGAAACAACACTGCAAATTTGGTTTTCGTTTATATCTCAATGTTGAAGTAAATTGTATCATCAAAATCTACTGTTGTACTCATAAAAAATAAAAAAAAATATATGTCTTCTGTAGATCAGTGATTTATTACGCAAAAGTTAATCTTGGATAGGGCGTAAAAGAAATATGCAGTACATACTATCGTATAAGCCGACTCTGCGTATAGGTTGATGTGAAAGTGTTACACCAAAATCGTCAGATTTTAGTGTATTTCTCTTTCTACAATAAGCGTAAGGCGTGGAAGTTTTGGTGTGAAAGTGTTTAAGCGAATGCATCGGCTCCAGTTGTTAGCTGATACTTATTTCATCGAATCTAATTGGCGGAAAGACAAAATCGACATCATGATGGCTTCAACTTAGACCGGAAAGAGAAGGAATGATGCTAAACAGTTTGTTTAGTGTGTTAAATGATCTGCTAGGGCATAATATTTCTGGTATATAAGCCGATGGATCTAAAGAAAAAATTCATCTTCAGAAATATAAAAGAATTTATGCATAGTCTTCGTCAATCATGATTTTAATTGGAAGGGACATATCTCTCTCCGAAGCCATACATAAACACAGAAGATTTTACAGTAAAAGCATAAATGTGAACGACCTACAGCTGTATGAAGCCATGTTGAAGGGTATTATTAAATTATAAATTGGATAAATAAATATAAATATGCTTGCTTAATTTCTTAATTTTAAACTAATGTAATTAGCACCACAACTTCAATGAATTACAGCAGATAAGTCCTTCTTACTACTAGTAAATTATCGTAAATATACTTAAAACGAGGATTAAAGGCTCTTCGATCTTTGTATTTATGCTTCACTATCTCTCTGAACAATTGCCCATCTAATTACAAATGACTTGCTGGGAAACAGATATTAGTCCTACTTGTTAGCACAAACCTATCAAAGTGTCGCAACCTCAATGAAAGCGAATGCCAGTGACTACCGTATACCAGTGTTTACCGATCCATTTATATGGATATTGTCTAGTACATATCTAATGTATTTAAAAATAAATTAAAAGTATGTCAATTTTCTTTTAGTACATTTGAATTTATTTCATATATAGTATTAGAAAATTGTGTTGCACGTATCTGGGTGCATTTGGGCAATAGCATTCTCAATGCTCCAATTAAGTGAATATTCATTTTCTTGTATATGATGGCGTAGTGATTCCGTTTTAATTAAATTTACATCTCTAGTGATACTCCAAAACAAATCCTACATGACACACACTTTTGGCTTCTGTGTAGGCGGTATACGTTATATATTGTGCTGTGCTTATGTATATTTCTATGCATGTATGTACTCACACAGACCGGCCTCCCACTATTTTGGTGCACCTAATTCTTCGATTTCTCTATGCCATTGGATTACGTCACAATTTTATTCATTCGGAGTATGCCATTTCTTCATCTTTGGTTATATGTATACATACGCGCGCGCGCGCACACACACAGAGACTTAAATACATATGAGTGTTTATGCGTGTATATCTGTGTACCTATCTATCTATTTATCTTTGTGCATATATATATATATATATATATATATATATATATATATATATATATTAGTCGAAATGAGATAACAGATCCTGTGAGGAGTTTTCAGGACATTTCTAATGAAATAGTATCACAGCTGTTTCTGGGATATTATAGATATAACTTCATCAGAGGCGGTGTGAGAATATATTTAAGTTCGAATTGTTGTGGGAAGGGAGGAGATACGGAATATAGTGGGAATTTAGAGAATGAAAGTAGAAATAATATATATAAAAATATTATAGTTGGAGTTTCAATATTCGAGGAAAAGGGTCTCTAGAAGGGGTAAAAGTTTTCCTGTGCACGATATGTAAGTTCCAATAGCAGCTCATGTTTTGAAGTATGGAGCCGTGGAATCAGTGTTGCTCGTCGAAAGGCTTCTGAGGTGTGAATGATAATTTGACAATGTATTGGTTGTATTTGTAGATAGATGGTGGAAGGAATGTTTAGAATGAGAAGGTAGGTCAAATTTAAAACAGGAAGAGAAAATGAGAGGAAGAAAAAGAAAAAAAAATAGGGAGAGAGAAAAAACAGAGTGCGAAAAAAGTGAAGAAAGTGTGAAGGAA
This sequence comes from Octopus bimaculoides, assembly GCF_046866305.1. Classification (NCBI taxonomy): domain Eukaryota; kingdom Metazoa; phylum Mollusca; class Cephalopoda; order Octopoda; family Octopodidae; genus Octopus; species Octopus bimaculoides. Next base: position 45,388,937 of record NC_142928.1, read on the forward strand.
CTGAGAAAGTGAGTGGTAGTTTATGGTCAAGATAATGTGATGGGAGGGGTGTGATGGAAGGATAGGAAGAGATAAGTAGGTAACGATTGAAAGAATGTGAGATATGTGAGTAGGGGTGATATGATAGAGCAGCATTAATGGTTGGATGGAGACTAGTTAGAGAAGAGGTTAGGGTGGGGTGGCACCGAAGTGAGTAGTACGTTTGGTAGTAAAATTTGAGGTGGAGGGAAGAATGCAAGGACATGAAATTACTATAAATATACGTATGTGATAGGTAGAAATAGAAGAGGAGGAAAGAAGGTATAATGGCATATGTACGCATGCACTCCCATACATGCAAATATGTATACATATAAACGCACATATATACACAAATATACATACGCCTATACATACACACGCACATATAACCATGCATAATCACGCGCATCCGTAGAAGCATTCATACAGGCACACACGTATATATGCATGCACACGTATATATTCCCCTACTCACATATCTTATATTCTTATACTCTTTGCTTTCTCATATCTTTTTATCACTCCCACACAGTTATTCTATCCCCCATCAAATTATCTTGACCACCAACTAACACTCGCTTTCTAACATCCTTCACCTATCTTCACATTTTCTCTCTTTGTTTTTCTCCCTCTCTGTTTTTACTTTTTTCTCTCTTTCTTCCTCTCATTCTCTCACACCATCTCTTATGAAAGCATATCCATAATATCCCAGAAACAGATGTAATACTATTTCATTATAAATATCCTGAAAACTCCTCACAGTCTTGGATTTCTTATCTCATTCTGTCTAATATATATATATATATATATATATATATATATATATATATATGCTAATACAAGACCCACATTAGACTCCTCGTATCAATAGCAAACCAAGGGTTTAAGAACGGTCGATTCATAGCACTTAGCTTTACCTGACACACTTTGGGTCTTCTAGATACCAGTACCTCACACACACACTCACACACACACACACACACACACACACGCACGCATACACACATATATTATTGCAGTGTGGGGAAGCAAAACTTGGATCAAAATTTAAACTAATATTTCACAACAAGCACTATACTAAATGATATGAAAACTAATGCAGAACAAAGAGTACATTGTCAGCTATTAATAAACTCTCTTTCGCGGGAATATTGGAGAATAAGACTGCGCAGGAAGAAAAATGACAAAGAACATGTGATTTGGTCCGTGTTCAAGTCGATCCGAAGAGAATCTCCAGCATAGTCAGAGAATCATTTAGCACAGTTTTACAGAGTCAAGAAAGAATCATCATGGGCAAAGGCATTCAGAGGAAGTCTGGCAGCAGTGCGTCCAACAAGAACTGGGATCAAGACTTCATTCAAAATTTCAATGGATACATCTGCAGTAACGTATAGGAAATATACGAATAAAGGATTGAAATACGGTTATTTAAATAGATGAAAAATCAAAAAAGGGAATACAGATTCTTTATGTTGGCGAATGTAAAGTCTATTGTAATTGTATTGGCTTCTCCAATCCGTTAATTGAATATTCCTCCAATGGATTATAACTGTGAGTAAAAGTGAATAGATTGAATGATAAATATATCCTGATGCCAGTTATGTTGCATATAGTGCAAGGAAAATACAGCCAAAATGTTATCACTAATGTATACCAATCTTTCGAGGAATGTCCTGTGATGAGAGAAATGGAACTAGCTTTTTAAAGGGAAAAATGTTTTAATCATTGACATCTTTTTGAATTTTACAACGAATGTAAATGTAAATTTTATAACTTCTCCCTATTGATATATTTCTCTTCTATAGAAATGGAAATATGTCACTCTTATATGTGGAGGTTAAATGCGATTTCATAAATTATAAATTTCCTCAAAGTAGATTGAATTACAATATTAGAATAAAAATATCATATATATTGGGTATTATTCTCCAGATGGAATCAAGACTATAATTTACGGTACAAAAATTCTATCCTAAAGGAAAATGGAATAAGGAGTGATTTCTAATATCATTAATGCTATATAATATTAAGTTTCATTGGAAATAACATACTTTTGAAGGGACTAAGTGGGACATACATGATTCTGTTAATGATTCACCGTTCTGATTAAAGCATTTGCTTATAAATATATATAATGCAATGTAAATATCCCAATGTTCTAAAACGGATTTGTGAAAAAGAATGTGCTAGGAGCTATCATTTTAAATGTAAGCAGATATTTTACTATCGTAACTGACTCATGTTTATATACATGCGGGGATATTTCATGCAATATTAGGAACAAATGTTGTAATATAAAAATAGTTGTCTCTCTCTCCCCCTTTCACTCTCTCTCTCGCTCTCTCTCTCTCTCTCTCTCTCTCTCTCTCTCTCTCTATATATATATATATATATATATATATATATATATATATATACGCCCGTGCAAACATTCATTCGGGCAGACAATCAGGCAAATCCAGAGCGGAAAAATGGGACATTTGCATATGTATCTATGTATAGTCTCTCTCACACACACACACACACACATGCACACACACACACACATACACACACAATACACACACATACGCACACACACTATCGTACATACATGTATATATACACACTGAGGAAGAGAGAGAGAGAGAGAGGAATAGGCAGCTAAGGAGACAGACAGACAGACGCAGAGAGTAAAGGGAGATTGAGAGAGAGAGGTTAAATCGAAACGTGTTTGTGAGTGATAAAAACATGCAAATTAGTGAATTCACCTGGTTCACTTCGTCCCCTCTCATATCGTAATGAATTGTTTTAAGATATGAATATCACATTTAATAAGGTGCAGCACTTCTCATATAGGTGCCTATATTTATGTAATGCTTAAGTCTGATATTGGTATAATGCTAGTATTATCTGATATTTATGCTCGACCTTTATTATTGCATTTATTCATCGAGGAAATAGGAACTAAATATTGAATATGACGTTATTTTATCTGAACAACTAACGGATATAAAATATCACGTAAATATAATGATGATTGATTGCATATGCTACTCGTATGACAATTGTTATTTTGACGTATATATATATATATATATATATATATATATATATATATATATATATATATATATATATATATATATATATATATATATATATATATATATATATATATATATATATATATATATATTTTATATAATTCTAGCTTATCAAAATGTGTTATTTTCCGGAAATATGAATTTAAAATAATGTATTCATACATTAATATAAAATATTTTAAACATTGATAGATGAACATGGATTTTGCGGAAGAGTAGTATTAATATTTTTAAACATTTTCAGTTGATATAAGTTGACAAGAATCTATTGTGATAACAGTTATTTTTCATAATTACAAGTGAAAATGTAAAAAAGAACAATCAAGACATTTATTAAAAGACACTCGCACACATAAACAGGCATGCGAATATACATATACATTCATATCTAGGTATACTCGGGAATAACTGGTTTATACGATTTAAGGAATTAGTGCATCCTTACATTTTATTTTAATTATCTAAACCTGCATGCGTTTTATTTCATGAATGATCTGCAAATTCTGTAGGATTGTTTGACAGAAAGTTATTATTTTTAATGATATTAACATGAATTAGAACGACAAAAACAACAACAACAATGACAATAATAATGGCTTCAAGTGTTGACACCGGGCCAGGAGTTTTTGAAGGAAGAAGGAAATCGACTACATCGACCCCATTATGTGATAGGTCCATAGTTTCTCATCTCCAAAAGGAAGAATTCATTCAGAGCGATCGCGTCAAGAACCTGGAAAAATCCTGTTGTATTTCACAATAAAAATGGACCAGGCGCTTGAACAAGGAAGCCGAATATTTCGGTGGACAAGTTGTACGACATGAACTCTATACGTGCCCTATCTGATCCACGTTCAGTTATGAAAGAAAGCGAAAATATAAACCTATAGAAGCCTCCTAAATACTAGTTATCTAGACTGCAGAAAATGAAAAAAAAAAAATATGATGATAGATTCAATTATTGTTGGGATTATGAGAACATTATCAGACGGTATTAAAAGGAATATTAAGGAAATGTTAGTAGAGTTCCCTGTTCTTGACAGAGTAATAATAATATAGGATTACAATTTTGTCAAAAACCCAGTAGTTAAGTAGAGGGGGTACCTCGATTGCTTATTTTATCGATCTCGAAAGGATGAATGGCAAAGCCGACCCCATCGGCATTTGAACTCTGGTCATATAAACGAAAGAAATGCCGCTAACAATATTTCCGGAGCTGTAACGACTGCGCCAGCACGCTGGGTCTGCAATCAGCCATGGAGAAGGACCACTCCCATTTCAAAGTCAGGGCACCAATCGGAGGATACATATAGCAAATGCACAGGATATCATGGATGCATAGTAGAAACGAAAGTGCCATAACGTAAAGAATGGACAATTCCTTGCAAGAATATAATGGTGTGAGTGATGAAATAATTAAGATCAGGAAACGATTATACGCTGAGGATTAGATGATAATGAACAGGGATTTAGATCTCTCAAATGCAGAAAAGAGGGAATTTAAATGTAACATCTGGATGGTAGAACAATGAAGACTGAAGCAAGAAACGATTTAAGTTAATAATTAATTGAAGTATATAGAAACAGAGAATATCCCGCAAGCATATAAACTCACAAAGACTGCAGGGAGGAGAGAACTGAAGATCAATGTGAACAGAATCTTAACGGAAAAAAAGAACAAAATAAACAATCTTGATGGAAAAGGAGAATATCAGAAGGTAAAAGTTCCGTGAACAGAAGAAGAAAAGGAAGATTGATGGTTGAACATAAATTTGAAAAAATTGAAGAAGTATAGTGCAGATACAGTAGGACAAAATGCTGTGACTGAAGAGCTGAAGCAGCGCATTGCGGTCAAGAAAGCAACACCAACTAGGATTAAGCAACGATTAAACAATACCGGCAAAACCACTTGTTTAGAATCGACAAACAAAGATGTAATGAAGAAATTAACGAGGATTTGGAATGCGAAAGATTAGTTCTCAATTCAGCAAAATTCGATAGGTTTGGGGTGAGATATGTAGCGAACAAAAACAACATAATACTGAAGCTGAATATCTATGGATTTGCATGTCAGTTGTTTGACCTTACCCAGCTGAACATATCCCTTGGTGGCTGACGATATGGGCATCTCTGATCATGAGCAGAAGTAATGGGGGAGCATCATAGTCACGTGTTGAGAATAATTCTTTGAGAATATTTCACCTTTGGAAACATGGGTGTTTTGCTCAACATCCTTAAACATACCTTATTCAGGGACTTTTTGAGCTGGTTGGGCTACTCGACATGAAGGAAATTCTAACTGAGTCCCACCTGCGAAGTCATGCGCTGTTTGTCATGATATGAGATCACCATGTCGCACACATATGTTTGTGATGCATGTGCCTGGTGTGCCCTTACCAGACGGGTAGTTATGATGGGTATAATGGGCTTCGTATACTTTGTCCCAGTTTCACTTCGATGGCATGCACTGCTCTCTCACTCAATCATAATAATAATAATAATAATAATACTAATAATAATAATAATGACAATAAGAATAATAAAATGAGAGACTGATATGAATTAGAAACAAAAGGAGCGTATTATTAGAATAGATTGAAAATCGCTCTAAAATCATATCACTTCATTTTGTGCATCACCAGTGTTAGCATATGTAGTAATTTCTTAACAAATTACGGTGAAACACGTGAAGATGAAATATAACAGCACTTGCACTACATTCGTTTGATATGCACACATACATATACACACCAAAGAGATAAATATAAAATTATGTAAAATGTTGTGAAGGAAAATTAATGCGCAAAATGTAAGACATTTAGGAGATTGTGGAGGAAATTTCTAGAGATTGTGAACAAATTTCCACTTACAATAATCTTTGCGTGCAGTATGAGAAATGCCTTTTCCATTGTAGACACATATAGTCAGTATTTCGTGGGGAATATTTATTTTTGATGAAAGTCATTTTTGAAACATTAGTCTTTATAAGACATTTCACTGATGTGGAGTACATATTTTTCGGAGAAAAATTCCACGTTTTGCCAGAAAAAATACCAAAGTATTGAATTCAGGCAATTAATATCAGATTATTTGGAGGCCAGCTAACAATTATAATTTCAAAATTTCTTAACTTTTTGACAAAAGTGACATCTTATGCTGAATTTTTTTGAAATACGTTCATAGAAGTTTGTAATTCTCTTATACATTTTTCCTTCGTTTAAAACAGCCATTGCTATAGCATTAATATTATTACCATATATTAAATTATATGGAATATCTTCCTTTTTTTCGTTTAACACAGCCATTTTTTCTTGCATTAATATTATTACCATATATTAAATTATATGAACTATTTTTTCCACGATGTTGTGTTTCATTGTAGACCACAAACAATTTTAACCGGTCTGATGGAAACACAACCCCAACATGCCAAATAATAAGCTGTATCAAAACCGTCAATATATATTATTTATGTATTATACTTAATGTGTGTGTTTGGTATAAATGCTTTCTGCTTGTAGTATTTCGTTCAGAGAAAGTCCCTTTCAGAGCAAGAAATGCGCCATGTACCTGAGAACCAGCGAAAAAATCGCCCTCTAGATGCTACTCATCCGTGCAATATACCAGATTCATTGACTAGTCTGCTCTATATAGAGGGAGTGTAAATACATATCTAGAGAGGTGTAACAGCGCCGTACAAAGTTAAACAAAATTACACTATGATATATGTATGCATATATATATATATATATATATGTTTGTGTGTGTGTGTGTGTGTGTTTGTGTGCGTGTGTGTGAGTGTGTGTTTGTGTGCGCGAGTGTGTGTATTTGTGTGTGTTTGCAAAATACGGTTAAACACAAGATTAAATTGTTCCTACGCATGTTTCAACATTGTTAGTGGTTTGGAGCTCGTAATAGGTGTTCCGAGTGCATTTAGATGCTGAAGCACAACGAAACACCAGTTAACACTTTATTGTATTAAATTACAGATAACTATAGAAGTTCATTCGCAATTATTCAGGAAACAGGCTACAGTATGATAATCTACGTGGAACTCTCAACACAAAAGTATGGATTTAGGAAAAGTTGCATAGCGCATCAAATGAAATCTGTATTTAAAAAAAAAAATTGTATTGATAAGATGTTTCACACATTTATACAAGGGCCGCCTTAATACAGGTTCATAAGTATTGACATGCTCCAATGAGATGATCCCTAACAATTTTGGACATAGGCGCAGGTGTGGTTGTGTGGTAAAAGGCTTGCTTCCCAACCATATGTTTGCGGGATCAGTCTGACTGCGTGGTGCATTATGCAAGTTTCGTCTACTATAACCAGGGGCCTATCAACGCCTTGTGACTAGATTTGGTAGACGGGAAAATAAAGAAGTATGTCGTATATATATATATATATATATATATATATATACGTGTGTGTGTTTGTGTGTGTGTGTGTGTTTGTGTGTGAGTGTCTTTGTATCTGTGTCTGTCCCCAACCATCGTTTGACAACCGATGTTGGTGTGTTTATTTCCCGTAACTTAGCGATTAGACAAAGCAGATCGATAGCATTAGTACTAGGCTTACAAAGAATAAGTCTTCGGGCGATTGTTTCGGCTGAAACTCTTTAAGTGGCCGCAGTCAAGTGACGGAAACGAGTAAAATAAAAGAATAAAAGAATAATGCTGATTATGGCGGAGTTACAACATTTTATTTTATTACGAAAGTGTTCATTGACTGCTCTCTCGACTACGCGCCATAAGTAATAGTCTAGTGGATTTAGATCTGGTGAGCTATGAGGTTCTGTATCAGGGAGAATATGGTCAAGGAGTTTGGTACACATCCAGGCGTAAGTTTTACAAGCGTTAGGAGATGCAGTCTTGTTAGGAAAAGTACTATGTTCCGTTGCGTACTCTGTCTATTCAGGGCCACGCAGCATATTTTTCAGAACCTCTATATAGTCAGCGGCACTCATTCTTCAGCCTTGTATTAAAAAGGTGAGGAAGCATGCCAGCTCCCTCGTTGCTGACGACTCTCAGGCACATCAGAGTTGCTGGGCATTTAGTGTGTGCCCACATTGGAATCTCATTTAGATTTCTTAGACATCTGCTTAGAAATTTAATAGAGACGTAAGTAAATCAAACTTATTTTCCCAGTATTACTTAAGAATCATCACAAGGATGTTCTGCCAGATTAACATTTATTAACGTTTAAGGAACCCTCAGTAAAACTCCACGAACTGAGTACATATTACTCGACATATTGTGCATGTAATACTTGAAGAAATATTGCTAATCAAGTACTAAGTTTTGATATCTAAATTATTTCTTTAAAGATGTAATTTTTTATGGAGTGAATTGAGTTCATATTTTGATTTTTTCTCTTAAACAAGTATATTTTTAAGTTATCAAATTCCTTCCTGTTGCAACTAGAATATATTAGCTAATATTGAAAAAACTGACAAGGTTAAAAGTTAAGCTAATTTTTCGTTGAGACATACATTTTTAAAGTTATAAAGGAAATTATGCCACTTTCATGATCACATACAAAAACATTTATGATGCATTTACGATGACCTTTAGTGTAGTTCACATAGAATACAAAATAAATATTGCAAGTCAGACAAGAGTTTTGTTCATTTAAAATATTCTTTTGTAACATTATTATTCCCATCATCTTGGTAATATATTATTGATCTTATTCCTGGAAGTTGTGACTTATATATTTTATCAATTTACTTTTAAATCATCACATCCGACTCACCGTAAAGAGGCGAAATTTATTTCTGAACCATAAAAGGGCGATTATGTGACCATTAGCTATGTTGTAGAACATATAATTTTATTGATTTGACCGTACTTAAATTCACATTCACTTTAGCTAAAATAGATTTCAATCCAACGAAGAAAAAAATCCACATGATCTATATTATTCATTGAACGACATTTATTATGTAGACAGTTTATTGGTGGGACTTCTGAAACATTCTACAGTAAATATTTATTTTAATTTATGTACATCTAATGTAAATATATTGTATATCTATCCGAAGGTATCTTTTATTTCTCTACTTTCTCATGTGCTCTTTGCATAACTGGCTATAGATATAAACAGTGTATCTATATTTTATTACTATTTGAATTTCTGTGGGTGGTTATTATACAAAGGTTTAGGATGTCTTATAACAGAATATATGCCCTCCATTTATCATTAAACTAGATTAACGAGTCAGTCATGTTTGAATGATATCGGACAAGAGTTCTAAATTATAATTTAATGTATTATTTTAGTTCAATATTTCAATATCTAAAAATATATGTAACTGTTGAAGATCACGAGTGGAAATTGTTTACTTCGTCCGTAGGTTCAATGTCTACATTGCAGTATCTCACATATCCTTAGTCATTTGATAAAATTGAGATTATGTACGTGGAATATGGAAATAAATTATAATTATAAACTTTCTACAGAGATAAATTCAAATCTGGTAAAGGCTGTACTGAATGTGTACAACTCGAAAACAACCTGCCCTAGTTTACTGCAAATAAATTCCTCAAATTTTTAATAAGCTTCCTCTTTGGTATCATTTCTCTTTACCCAGGACACGAATTGTGTTTATTTACGCTTATATTTCTGTTTAGATATTAGATATTGATGAAATATAAAAAGATTACACTGAATCCACATTTATCAGACAGGAACTGAGGCATGATAATCATTATATGCGTTTCACGTTTTATATATGTTTATCATAACAGTTTGTGTTAACCTTAACCATTACTCTCAATAAGTAAGAGTAAATGCTGTGTTGACATGTCTCCGATTTTTCTTCTGTTTTTGAGATATTACAAATTCATGCTAACCAATCTCTACCAGTGACTAAGAGGACTTACCCAATTTCTTCTGTGCTTTGTTTTACAATCATATTGATGCATGCAGATTGTCAGGACATTGAAAAACAAAATCTGTCTACACCAACGCAATGATTCTTCAGTTATCTATCTATCTATCTGTCTATCTATCTATATATATATCTATCTATCTATCTATATATCTATCTTTCTATATATCTACCTCTTTATGCTTAATGTGGAATCAATCTTTCCCGTTTCTTCATGCAGTAATGTATGGCATGTATGAGAGTCATTAATATTGCACGTTCTGGATGGTAGCATAGATGACTGGAAAATAAGTACAATTCAGAGCAAGGAGATTGAATTGAAAAGATAAAATGATGAATAGCTAGATAGATAGATACTGACATACATATCCACCAAATATCTACAGCAGAAAGAGAAGAAAACCTCGACAGACAACAAATGCAGTTTTACAAGACCAACACTTAAACATCACTCACTGAGAAATAATGTGGTGTGCAAATCTGTCTGAACAAGAATACGAAACATTACTTCAAACGAAATCGAGTATATTGAGAGTGAATTGGAAATTAAGCAGCAACTAACTTAAGACACAACTGGCCAGATATCGTTGTGTAGGATCACAAAGAAAATATATGTTGTGTTTTAGAAATCAGCTGCCTGCTGGATACGAATGTAGTTCGAAAAATACCCGAGAAAGAGGACATCTATGGATGATTGATAAGGAGTTTGCAAATCCAGTATCCAAACAATACTATTAGATTTATGAGACTATAAAAAAACCTGCAAGATGTTCTTAAGATCTAAAGGAAGACGGTTAAAACAAGATAATTTCCTTCGCAACATTGCTACCATGTAGGTGACCATTCAAACTTTACTCTAAAAGTAAAAAGAGAAAGGGTCCACAAACATGTTCGTGCGCTTGTGTAAAAGAAACTCATTATGTGAAGCATCTTATATAAACAACAACACAGGAGAAGAATATACAACGCGGATCTCTCAACCGAGTTCTTAGTAAAACCTCTGTGATATAATACTGCTATTTCATTAAATAATGTGGGGAATATATACAATAGATTCTATAAAATACATACAGTAAATTCCTATAAAATTTATAGGATAAATTCTATAAAATAATCCAAAATGCGTAAGCAATAACTGGAATCTGTTTCATATATATGAAAACTTATGACTGTTGAGGGTAAAGTCACAGTTACAAGGCCTGGTAAAAGTGTGTAATACTAATACTCCCTGGCAGATTAAATCTATTCGCAGAAAAAAAAAAAGCATCATGAAAAAATTCATGTAGCATTGAAAGAATGCATCTGTCTTCTATGTTTCTGAGTCAACACCATAAGTATCGACTAATTAGATATAGAAATATGAGGGGGCAATACTTATCTCTTAAGAAATACATCATCTATGGAAATACAGTGAATAAAAATTAATAGTATTTTTCATTCTTAAACTTTAATGGTTTATCTCTTAGCTTGATATTGCTTAGAATAATGTCTGATTTGAAAAAGAAAATGTAACAATAAAAGACCAATACATTCTATAGCTCAGATATATTCGTTTTTTATAATATTTTCTTATATAATACTTGCCTGCAAAAAGTGGAGATGTGATAAGCAGCGTTCATTGTAATTGTGGTTTCTGTAATTGTTTTTAATATACATGGATATATAGAAAAAAAATCACTGCTAAAATTGCCTTGGCATTAGCATTTTCCGTGTAGTGAATCTCTCAGAAAGATCGATCACAGGAGAATGAAAGGCGTCATTAGACCGTAGTACGCCTGCTTCTGTGTTGTTACGTATCATACGCTATGGACTTCGTTCAAAGTTTACTAAAATGCAATTTCTGATGCAAATTACATCCTATGTTTCAGTGTACACGATGGGGTTATATATAACCGTACGCTCATATATTTTAATCAACGTTGTCTATTGTGCCTGTAATTAATTAATTCATATATAACAAAACGTTGGGCACAACAACAAAATTATTATTTGAATGGAAACGTAAGTTGTTAGTGGGATGTAATTTATAGATTCACAACCTGTGATTGATGAAGCGTAACATTGCATACGCACGTTTCCAGCTGTCCTCTGAAGTTATTCAAATTATAACATCGTGTTTTTCGTAAATATTTCGTATAGAAGATATCCTTGTCAGAGAAAAAAAATGTTCAGTAAATTTCGTTCCAGCTTTGAATGCACACGAATGTGTTAAATGTAGATATAGAGGCATATATTTTAGTTTGATACACATGCTCTAATATATAAAAACAAAATTAAGAGCACAAATTCCTGTTAAGCTGTACAAAGAATATTCTATGTTAGAGATACGTTTTATGATGTGTCTGTTAATTTATATTGATAGAGTTAAATTAGAAATATTTGATAACGATTCGCTAGAAAATCACTTTGGATGAAAAAAGAGATCATTTAATCAATTTCTTCTTGAGCCAATTTAATTTATTCTGTATAAGAATTTTTTTTATATTCGTAGTTAGATATTGTGTAATGTTTGCGATTTAATACCTGCGTGATTATTTCTGCCATTATATTAATTCTATATTTTACATAAGCAGTCTAGGAATGTATGGATGAATAAATAACAGTAATTAATATATGAGAATCCACTTACAGTTAACCCATGATTATATTATCATCAATAGCATTACGACATTTATAGACATGGTATATTTTTCACGTACACTTTTCATTATATTTTAATATTCACCCCAGATATTAAAAAAGATTCAAGCTTTATTTTTAAAAAAATGAGAAAACATATACTTAGTTTTGCTTTCGATTTAACGTTTTGAGCAAAATTTAAACTGTTATGAGTAATCTCCATCATCACAATGAGCAAACAACATCTATATAAATTGGACACATTTCATTGAAAACTCTATAAGCTATAAAGCGTGAAGTAGTTTAGCAAATATTTAAGCATATTAAAATGCTCAGCCGACCGGAAAACTGGATCATCGTAAAAAAAAAAAAAATAAATAAAATCTACAATAAAGATACTACATGAAAAATAAATTAAATCAGGATTTTATCCAATAAGCATGCTTCAGAATGATTAACTTCAATATGTGTAAGCATACACAAATGTAGCTGCGTAAGATGCCGAAGTGTTTAGCATATGTCTGTGTATGTACGTTAGTATGTATGAGTATGTGTATTGTCATTCTCTTTACGAATGCACTCGTACTTATTCAAATTATTTAAAAGTGTTCGCATTGGATTAAATTCAAATATGAAACCTTTCACTTGTACACACACACACGCACAAACGTGTATATATACGCATACGCACATGTGTATGCATATGCGTTTATGGTTGTTTGAAAGAAAGTGTTTATAGATATGAGAACTAATAATTTCTGTGTGCATAAATAGACGCGCTCACTTACATATCCAAATGTGTGTGTGTGTGTGTGTGTGTGTTCGTGCGTGTGTGTGTGTAATTCTGCAGGTGCATGAATAGGTACATATATATATATATACATATACATACACACATACATACATACATACATATATATATATATATATATATACATATATATATATATATATATATATATATATATATATATATATAAATAAATATATATATATATATATATATATATATATATATATATATATATATATATATATATATATACTGAAGCAGAGAGAGAGAGAGACTACGGGAGAGAGGTAGTTACGGAGACAGATAGACGCACATATACAGAGTTACAGGGATGGACAGATAGATACAAATGTAGGTACATATATACATGTAGTTATAGATGTAGACTAATTCATATTTATTCAGACAGACACTGTGACAGACGTAAATGTATGCGTATCCGCAGATGCTCATCATTGTATGCACAAAAGTCATTATGAGAAGAATATGTCACATTTATTACTGTGATCTTTAGGTATACACTGTATTTATTCTTCTATATAATTCAAATAAATTTAAACGGAATTACGTAAGACAAAATAAGTTGCAAAGTGAACATATTCGACGACTTCAAACTAAATCTCATCCAAGCAATTGCCAATCGAAATTTCGAGGAAATTTGTAGTCACAAATTCATATGTACATATATATAATTGTGTATACCTACCTACCTACCTACCTACCTATCTACCTACCAACACACATACATACATACATACATACATACATAGATACATACATACATACATACATACATATATGCATACATATATATATATATATATATATATTTATATAAAGGGCATTACTACAGAACAATAGTAACGCCACACAGTGGACTTCTCAAAATAACCACATTTAGTACTTAATGCGAGGAAAAACAACCAACAGAAGACGACCAACTTTCTTTTAAATAAACTCAACTATGTATCGACCGATTTCGCGATTACTAGAATGAATATAGATTTCGTTCATCAGCATAGTATTGTTCCAAATATATATATAAATAAACAGAATTCTCACCTCACCAAAAACGAACACGCTACTGTACACACACGCACACACACACACACACACACACATATATATACATATATTTTAAGGGATAATAAATCGGTTTGTAGCTATTAATTTTTAATTTTTGATTAGATGAATCTATTATTTTTCTGGTTAATCTTTGTTTCAATAAATTTATGTATTTTCTAAATATTTACATGTCGTGAAGTGTGACGCTGGAATGGTTTTATATGCATACATACATACATACATACATACATACATAAATATATATATATATTATATATTTCTTTCTGGTCATGAATATCCGGCGTTCTTGGTACCATTCATTGTATTATTATTTATTCGGCCCCGTCTGGGCTATGAGAGGTCCTGGTATATTTTTGTTGGCCATAATCATTCACGCCAATATGCAATTCCTAACGAAGCATCAAATTTTTATTTCATGAAGAGTTTTTGTTTTCGTCTTTCGAATTATTTACACTCTGAAATAATTTGTAGAATGTACATTGGTTATGTACCAACCGGGATTATGAATTGAAGTTCGTCTACACCTACAATCTTTCCTTCAGATATATATATATATATATATATATATATATATATATATATATATATATATATGTATATATATATATATATATATATATATATATATATATATATATATATATATATATATATATATATATATATACAGATATTTAAAATCCTTTTCATAGTATTAACGCCTTTTTCAAAGTGCTTGCCATAGAAACAGGTTTCGTTTCAGAATAAAGCTTTGTTCGACTCGAGCTCACATACGAAATCTTTATTTCATACTGTTATATTCAGAGCTGGTGACACAGCACTATTTGTGTCACCACAAACACAACACTTGTTTGATATTTTTAACATTATAAATCATCGAACTGACGCCAAACGCGTCTTCCATATATGCATTCGAATTAATGTTTCGTACTCTTTTGAAAATTGACGAATCAAGATATCATAGAAAAAGACATCAATGATTAATAGCCGCACAGGATGAATAGAAACATTAAAGTTTATAATTCTTTATACATTTAAAAAATGTTTGCAATGATGTACGACGAACTGAACAGAGGACCCTTGAAAAATCGATAGCAAGATTTCCGTGTTTGCTTTTTAAAATATAATGGCTACCATATTTAAAATTTCTTTTCTACATTAAAGAAATCCGTATATTCAATATGCGTTATGAATATATCTTTTAGTTGCAAAACCTTTGAGTGCAGTTTCAGAAACAGGTGGACATTATCAGGAAAAATATTAAATCATATTACTGTTATGATTTAAGAATCGTGATGAGTAGGATCTTTCGTGCTAAATGCTTCGCATGTTCTTGCTAAAAGAAATACGTTACTCTCATAAGGTGAATAAATATGCAGAGAAATGATGGAAATATATTTCATTTTATTAGCCGGTCTAAAACTGTCAACTGCACTTCTAAATGTATCAGCAATTGCTATCCTTACCTACCAGAATTTCAGTATGCCTTTACCAGTAAATAATCAGAACTGAAGAAATTTGCAGTATGAGTAATAAGCCTGGAACAGAGATTGAACGTTATCTTTGCGGAGCGAGTTACTCGTAGAATAAGTCATAATTCCCCTTCGGTAATACTGAAAATGTATGTTTTTTTTTTTATATCACAAGAAATTACAATTGTCATAGAGACCTTCTATGGTACGATGATACGATATATGAACAACAGAATATACGAATGTAAGGATACATACTAGGATTGAAATATGTCAGAACCATTTAGAAGCTTACATACCACTTTGGAACAAAACAATTCTAATAATGACTTCTGATATGATATTAATACAGGATTAATTTCACTTCAGTTTTTGCATTATTCGTTATATTAAGTTTGTTATCACTTTCCTCCCATGGTTTCTAATATTCGTCGTGCTTGTGATGGATGGTTATGCTCCATTTAACTACCTAAAATATGAGAGTTGGACGATAGAAGGAGCACACTATGAACAAATGAAATACGGCGCTATGCAAGTCCTCTGATATATCTGCCATTATATTGTACTTTGATTTTGTGAGCAAAAGCTAGAACATAATAGCTGAATATTAATATACAGGCGTAAATTATGGAACAACATCACGTCTATTGTCAATATTCGATTAATGAACTAGTAAATGTAAATAAGTTTCTAACACATTTACACCGCAGCAGTATCTTTTCAAGGAACATTGATTTTTCACCCATAAGGCATATTTAGAGTGTCCATGACATACATTACTAAAGCTATGGTTTATGATCCTTCATTCAAGAGCTCACCTGTTCTACATAAAGACTTGCCAGAATCATTGTTTGTGAAAACTTTTATTTTCCACAATGCATTCTACATAGTTTTATGATGGCCGATTTATGTGAAATCCGATAATTACAACATATTTAAATGTTTCTAAGAGTTCTTTTTAGTTCGGTAAATCACAATTTTTATTAGATTTTTAACTATGTTTCGATATCAACCTGACCAAGATAGAGTAAAATAAACGACATGAATTTTTTATTATACATCATAGATAAATACATAAAACGTAATTATTCTAGCGGCTATATGATAATGATTACGGCGTTTAAATTCGTATTTTATCGTTTACTTTTCGTATGCCCACAGATTGAAATATTATTTGTAGGATCAGCTAATAAGTTACTAAAATATGTGGGTAATGCATAGACATTTTGGGCTAAAATAAAGCAAACAAAAAAAGAAAAAAAACATACCATTATTTCAATTCTATAGTGTCTGTTGGAAAGTAGTCACGTGTGCCTCTGTCTGACTGTCTTTCTCTTTCTCTCTCTTTACACATACACACATACACACACATGTATATACATACATATATCGTCTCTATGTACACATACATGATGTGCTTATATACTTTATAGATATATACATAAATGCATACAAATGCACGTGCCCCACGCGCGTATTTAGCCATGTTCGTTGTCTAATTTCTCAATTCACATACCTGATAATATTGCACATGGGTCGCGTATTCCCTCAAGACATACAGTTTATTATCGTTGAGCCACCATGACACATTTTATACAATAAATACTGAGATCAATATTTTAATCATTTCTATTTTCGTTTCCTGTGCAGAAATACCTAAGAGTTAATGTCTTCAAACAATGATTTTTATCAATGTGAATATGCCTAATTAGGATGAACTTTGACATGCCTATGTCATGTACTTTTCTGAAAATTAATATCAGTACATAAAAAAAATCATTTCTATTAATAAATAAAAAAAAAGCATATTGATGCCTGTTTTACGTTACAAATTAGTATATAATTAAATGCTAACTATTTTTACAGTAATTTTCAAAACTACACAACATACATACTATACCAGTTTTTGCTTAATCTTAAAAATAAAAATAATAATCATGCCGTTTTCGCAAATTATAAACAGAAACCAGAAAGTTAGTACAAACAACCACTAATCTGTCGTTTGTCTAATTTCGCAAGTAGCTTACCAATATCACGACCGTCAAAATCAAGCACACAAAGAGAAAGTCAAAATTATTTTACTTGCCCTTTGGTTATGTGCTTCAACGATTTTCAAATGTATATCGTAAGTATACGTTTACATACCGTGTCACACTAAGCAAGAATATAGAAATGATATTTTCTATTCAATGTCTGTTAATAAATAAGCATCCAACCACTTAAATTTCCCATACCCGTGATGGATAATGAAATAAATTCATTAAGAACATTTGAAACACGTGGTGCCAAACTTATTATTTCCTCGATATAAATGAAACCCTGTATGGTTTCTATTAATCGACAATATGTGATCATAATATGGATTCTTATGGTGCTGACAAAAGTAGAAATAGACAGAGGTCTCACCATCCACAAAAAAAAAAACATCTGCATCGGTTTGATCATTTAAAATAATTCCATTACAACTCTGAGATTTTCGATAGATGATCTTACGATCGGATTACTAAATTCCTGTATAAAGTTCCATAATAGTTAAATAGATTATGATTCCGTACACAAATTCAATCTAGTTTTCATGTGGTGCTCTACATAGAGTGGACATTCCTTTTTTTTTTTCTTTAATGATAGAAATATCAAAAGGAAGAGGAGTAGGAGGAGAAGGAGGTGGAGCAAGAAGATATCTATATGTATGTCGACTGCAGATATATATTGATGAGAATATATATATATATATATATATATATATATATATATATATATATATATATATATATATATATATATATATATATAGAGAGAGAGAGAGAGAGAGAGAGACAGATACACTGACTGTTAAATCTAATCAGTTATCAAATCCTATCTCTGAAGTATGTTTTTTTCTTAAACCATTACGTCCATAAACGTATCTTTTTTTCCAGACGATCTTTGATATTTCAAAAATATGCATAAGTGAAGCATATTATATATGTATGAATTTCAAATCAGATCTACGTATGTGACTACACTGCCTGGATGCTGTTTACATTTGAATCGTAAAATGAGAAAATTCAGAAATGATCTTATGCCGGTCCGTTCAAATGTACACAACAGCATTAGGTACAATAAGGATCGCGTAAATCGAAGACGTTACGTTTTTTTCATCTCATTAACTTTTTTTAATTGTTTGTACTAGTTTTGTTGAAATTTGATTTAATAAGTAGCTCTTTCCAAATCTATACAATTGCAAGGGCTGTTTCAAATTAGAAAGAATTGCAGATACATTTATTACGATATTTAGTACAAACTATAATGGATATACATTTCTTTATTGAAACACAATAATGAGTATGTAAAATTTACTTTTCCGAATGAACTAAGCCAAATCACCAACAGATGGTAATGGTGCTGCAGTTGATGGTATTATTACAACAAACTACTAAACGATTATATTTTAACCATAACAACATATTCTAACACACAGAGGCTCATACACACGTGAAAGCACACGCATACACCCAATAACTGTTATAAATTCTCATATTTTCAACTCAAACCAGTCAACTGTTTAATGACTGATCTAGATTCAGTCAACAATAAATTTAAATTAAATAGCAAATCGTTTCTTGATTGAATTGTTATCAAAACAACTAACCACATTTTTTTCTGTAATTCTTCAAGAAACAACTGATTTTTGTTGTTTTCATATACATTAAAACAAAACAAAAAAAATCTGACCCATTAGAAACCCACCCTACAAATACATCTCCACATTGATTAAACTTCCATCTCAGACATACGCATGTACATACATATAGATTCAAAAACAACTAAAGGATGAAATCGATACCTACCAACTCCCAAGCATATTTTGTTGAGGCTCCAAACACTAGAAATCCATCTTATTAATATATCTGAAATGCTGACATTTTTCAACAAACCGCTGACATCCTCACATGAAAACTTAAAGACAAATACACAATAATCAACATTTGTATTATTTGTAAAAATTACCTGCATGCTCTTAAAATTATATATGTATTAAGAACTAACATTACTCCCAGCTTCTACACATTATAGTGAGTATAGAGAGCATCTAGGATATGAAATATGGGGAAAGAGTGTCATAGAACGAAGGAGAAAGAAACAAGGAAACAGTAAGAGAAAAAAACTAAAATGTGAGAAAAGTTAACACTAGTACTCATTTGGTACTCAGTTTTAGTTCAGTGGGATGTAGCTTTATGAAATGATGCACAATTTTGGAGGACATGATTCAAGGCATCGTTCAGAAAACGAGCTCACAACCAATTCACCACTCGCTAACAATTTTAGCCACTAGAACACACGGCTTCACGAGCATAGAGTTATATCTAGACAAATCTATGCACATTCATAATATATACATA
>NC_142928.1:45416790-45459290 GCF_046866305.1 Octopus bimaculoides
AAATTTTGAAATAATAAGCTCCAGCTAGTATATACCTATATACATATGTAGGTATATACACCTGTAGGTATACACATGTAGGCGCATGGCTCAGCGGTTCGAGCGTCGATCTCAAGATCGTGAGGTTGTAAGTTCGAATCCCGGCCCGGGCTGCGTGTTGTGTTCTTGAGCAAGACACTTTATTTCACGTTGCTCCAGTTCACTCAGCTGTAGAAATGACGTGTTAAGCTGTATCGGCCTTTACCTTTCCCTTGGAAAATACTGGTGACGAGGAGAAGGGAGACCGGTATGCATGGGCGACTGCTGGTCGTCCCTAAACAACCTTGCCCGGACTTGTTCCTGGAAGGATAAATTTCTAGGTGAAATCCCATGATCAGTCATGACTGAAGGGCGTCTCAGCAACATACACATGGGTATGTACGCCCCCCCACACACATGTATACATAACAACATTTCTTAATTATTTAAGTTCACATATATATAGGAGGGGTATTAGTGAAATGGTAGTGTACTTCTGAGGATTGATCTCTTCAACGACCGAATAATGGGAAATATGGGTGTCATCCGCTTTTCGTAAAAGAAAGAAAGTATCCCGTTATTGGAGGTGGGGTGAACTATCAATTGTTTGTGTTTGCTAGTGATTTGTACTTTATATATATCTTATATGCACACACGCAGCATAAATATATACCTAGAGATATATGCATTAGAGATATATACCGTCGAAATGCCCTTAAGTAATTTCACTATAATTCATACACACACACACACACACACACACACACGTACACATACACACACACATTCATCTACCTCTTTTATTTCACTTCATATGCATTGCTTAATTTCAGTTCCCCATGGCAATATTCTTAGCTGTTTCTGTTGTCTCTATTTCCCATTTCATTTAAAATTCTCTAATTCTCATTTTATCTATTTCTCTTTTCCTAATACATGAGGTTGTATACTGGTAAAAGTATAAACATCCATTGATAAGCATTTAGGGTTTTCTATTTCTGAATTCCATTGACGCACTCAAACAAGCCGAACATTTTAATGATGAGAGCGAAATTATTCCAGCCAACGAGCCAATGTAGTCTGAATTGTGTTCCGTAGACTTTTCCGTAAGAAAGGCAACAATTTATTGCGAAATTTATATACACAATTATGATTTTAAACATTAATTAGATGCTACTGCTTTATTTATTGATATATGTTATACACGCACCACATTTAGATGAGTCTATGTGTGTGTGTGTTTGTGTGTGTGTGTGTGTGTGTATGTGTGTGTGTGTTGTCTGTGTGTTTGTGTGTGTTTATAAATGAATGTTGCTTTTTAGTTTTATATTTGTAATGGGAAACTCGTTTGAGCAGTTTTAAGAAACCTTCGATTCCTTTAATTCCGTATACATTTCATTCCAAATCTTACAACTATTAACGTAAATTGTATTGTACGTCTGTCTTATTCACCCAAACTCTTATTGTTATATAAGTTTGTGAGCGTGCGTTTTTCAATCTGTGACTGCGTGTGTGAAATTCTTAGGATTTTGTACTGATGATATTTTAATATAATCATAAATATTGTTTTAATATATTTGCTTTCTTTAACATATTCTGTAGAAAAAATATAGAAAAATCTGTGACATTCACTTCCTTTTGAATTGGTGATCAAATTGAATAGCTGACGTTCAATATTTACCATGTGAAATTGATCATGTCACATATCACTTGTTATTTTCTCCTTGCATTAAATGCATTGCGTGTTAACGTGTGAGTTTCAGTTATCTTGTCTAATTCATGCCTCTTCAAAGAAATTCATTGATTTTTTAAGGAGTCTTTGATCTAACACTTTCATAAATGTATCGAATATTAAAATGTTTATTGGAAAATTGAAAGATACTTGAAGCCGTTACGTTGTATATTATCGCATTATTTAGGATGTAGATATTTAAAGAAATTGGAATAAATAAATTTTAAGATGATACAAAAGAAAAGTGATTTCAGGATATACTCTTTGAAAAATATTTCGTGTGCATTAAATATATTTTCTTGTTAGATTATGCGATAAAATGAATTGCATCATCTTAAATACTTAAGGTGAGGAATAATATCTGGAGTATATTTCCTTAAAGAAAGTTGAAATAAATTTTAAATGTATTTGGTTCTTCGGGCGGTTGTAATTCTTATGTACGCACATGAAATCCTTTGTAAATACTTATCATTCCTCTACATTGCATACATAGGTGATCTTAGTCTTCATGATCCGTAAGCATACAAATATGCTTATGAATGTAGAACAGCGCTTACGCGCACTAGTGCATTTTCTGTGTGTTTGTTTTAGCGAGTTGAGAATGTTCGTCTACTTTCTAGAGAACATGATCGATGAGGTGAGGAAGAAACAAAGTAGCCGGAAAGGAGGAGGAAGAAGAAGAAGAAGAAGAAGAAGAAGAAGAAGAAGAAGAAGAAGAAGAAGAAGAAGAAGGAGAAGAAAACAGCGGAAAAATTAAGGGATTCTGAAAAAGGAAAATGAAATAAACGGTGTCCAGTAGTGCTGTATCTCTTTATCAAATAAAGAGGTAAACAGCTTAATGTAGACGCGAACGATACTCATAAATTTATGAACTAACGAAAGTTTAAAGATAAATGCAGTTTCTTATAGATTTAAAATAGAGGAAACCTGATATTATGAATAGAAGAACCAGAGACTTCAGTACTTTATGAATCATGCAGAAGCCGGATGGTGAAGTTTTTCATTCTAAAGAAAATCGCATACTATGAGGCTGTTTGATCTGTTCAGAATTAGTCATATGTAAAAATATGTTACTGACCGTCATCTTAAATAATGTCCTTCCTGAGATTACAAAATGGAATATGAATTATGTAATAACTGTACCTTATTGAAATCTGACCAAAATCCTGCAAGCAATATATCATTCTCATAATTGTAGATACGAGACCTATCTGATGAAGGATGGAATTCGCTACCATTAACTGAGTTTTGATCTGTTTAGTATTTAAGACATCACACCTGCAGCTGATGTGGTGAATAATTTGTCTGTGTTTCATCTCACTTTGGACTATTACATTCCAGTTCAAAGAAGAAGTTTGCTGATATCTATGAGTTAATTCTGATCCAATAAATTCTACTTCATTTCAAAGCGGGATTCAATTGTTAAATTTCGAAGACTTTTCTCGTCCATGAAAGAGGAATATTTTTTCTGGCGAGGCAAATACATTCAGCTCATGTAATTGAGATTTGTTATGTGGTGAACGCTTGTACAATATGACTTTATGGTAAGGTTGAATGGCAGATGTTTCAAGAGAGGTAAAATGATAAAACTCGTATTAATCTTCGATGGAAAAGAGCTGTTATATGCAGCATGTTGGCAAAACAGAAAGATATTGACTAAGGAAACCAAAATAAACAATGACTATATTGAAAATACCCCTTGCGAGGAAACTTGCCTACCTGTCTAGCTTGGGCTTTAAGTTTGCTCGAAGCTATGAAGAAACCTAACAAGAAATTCTGAAGCAAAATAATGGAAAGATAAGAGTATGGTGATGATAGAAGAAGATATGTCAAACCACAAAAGTGGTGCTAAATTTATCGACCCCGAAAAGATGAAAGGCAAAGTCGACCTCGGCGGAATTTGAATTCAGAACGTAGCGGCAGATGAAATACCGCTAACCATTTCGCCCGGCGTGCTAACCGTTCTGCCAGCTTGCCACACTGGAAAGCCAATAATATAATGAGAGAAAATTTGTTAAAAAGGTCAACGGAATTCTCTCAAGCTGTATAGTTGAGCCCCTCATATTATATGTTTGAATTAGAATGAATACATCATTAAGGCTGCAGTAGAGACGAGCTTTTTTCTACTTCACCGACTAAAAGAGTGCTTTGTCAATCCTTGTAGTAACACCTCAAGTAAATCCAACAAACCTTTCTAGGTTCTTTGAGTTTAGGTGTAGATCAAATCCAACAAAAACTGCAGCAGCTTTAATAGCTCCAATCTTGGTTATTTTATCATTTGTATCTTATGAATACGCTGTAAATGTAACCGAGTTAAACTGTATGCAGTTGTTGTTGCAAGCACTTGCCATTGTTTTCTAGAATCGCATTAAAATGTAACGAGAAGACCGTGAGCAAAAAGGATAGCATTGGTTGTTGCCATTTTAAATCAAAACAATTTAATTTTCCAATAAATGAAATTTGTTTACAAGAAAACAGAAAAAAAAAATCATAATTGAATAAAGAGATATTCAGACAAAATAAAAGCAACTGGTACACTTTTAAACACAGACGTTCGCAGTAAAAGTGTTGAAAAAGAAACATTGCCCAACAACAAAGTAAGAATAAAATAAATCGGCAGCAGTAGTAGCATCTACGCATTACGTCAAATGGGGTGGGGACAGAATGGATGGAAAAAAGGAAGGGAAATGCTAAGAAGAATTTCAGAACATGAAAATCTGTTCCGTGGATGTTTTATAAATAGGTAAATTTATCTTTTCCAAAGTTCTTTAAGTCGAAGTTTAACTGAAGCAATATTCTGAAGTGCTTAGTTACTGTTCAGATTAGAGGGAAAATATTACCTCTTTGTTTCCAAACAAAATTGATGAAACGCTTCTCTGGTTTTAAAATTTAGCATTTGTGCGTCACACAACTGCCCAGTAAGTTCACATTCGGCACATGTATTGACTTATGCAAGATATAAATGTAAGTGTACCAGCTGTCATCATATTGTGGCACAGTCGGTCTACGTCCCAGATACTGCGGAATTACATGTCATATGGTGTAGCATCATTGTATAATAATTTACTTAAGGCATTTCAGAGGATTACAAAAATCCACCACAACAATGGCAACCTAATGAGGTAGAAGGAAAGAAATACATTAAATTGATGGTCGAAGTCAGAAAGCTTATCTACAGAAGCTATAATAAATCGTTTCCAAAAGTATCGTGACATCCGTTTCGGATCTCGGAATGGCATAGTTATTTACATTGGCCTGAGTCCAAAATCCAAATTTATATCCATCGACTGTATTACTAACTCATCATCTCGCGATAAAACAGAATATAGTATATTATTTGAATGGTGGTCCTAAAAGGAACCAAACAGTAAGCCCGTGCAATTCTCATTATCAAGATTTTTACTCTATTTCATATATCAAGCGACAGTGAAACATTTGATGGAAAACCTCAAAAGATATGAATAGAAAATGAAAAGGTATTTGCTGGTATGTGTGAAGGAATGTGTACCAATGAATGAATCATACATCAAAAGCGATTTGTTCTTTGTTTTGATCTTATATTTATAGAGAAATGTATTTAATTCATACTGAGGGCGTGTCTTTCTTCTTAATTAGACAACCATGTTATTTATTCTCGAATCTAGTGTGTGCACCACCTTCGCGATGTTATTGTTTAGTTCTTGTTTTAATCGTCTTTAGTGATAATCTTTTAAGTGTCAAACAGACATTTCGTTTTAATAGAAGATAGTCAGAATTTTTCAAAAATGTGTGTTGGAGTACACGAACACAAACCATTTGCAATATATACATCAATTTTATAGTGTTATATATAAAAGATTTTACAAGATATCTCTTACACACTTAATGAAATTTTCAAATTTTCTTCTGATAGAAAACATTATTACTGTGATTGGAATTACGAGGAAAATGGCCACACACAAGAGATTGAACGTGTTCCGTGTGTAAAAATTTAGACCTATAGTAGTGTGTTGTTTTTGTAAAAATGGGGACGACGGAGAAGCAAAGGAGACAGAAAAGTAGTAATGGGAGAGATGGCAGGTGAATATTTAATAAATTTTACTTCAGGCTGCAACGTATAGGGTAGGAAATAAGAGAGAAATATGACTTGGCATGAATCGCTATATTGATATATATTAAGCATACACGCGCACTTACACACACATGCACAGACATGTACATAAATATATACGTATGGTATTATATATATTCATATAAAAACAATAGACACACACACACACACACGCACACACACACACACACACATATATATATATATATAGGCATATTAATATACATATGTACTTACTAATATAGAATATGTCCTGGGGTAGATTTGCTCGACTAAAAGGCGGTGCTCCAGCATGGCCGCAGTCAAATGATTGAAACAAGTAAAAGAGTAAAGGTGTAAAGAGTAAATATGCATATATGGGTATAGGACGTCGCAGAAGGGAAACAGCATCAAATACAAAATTTGAAAACAACATAAAATAGTGAAATACGAAATACGAAAACAACATGAGCTAGTGAAAACAAACAGTGAGGGCTACTAAGCCAGATAACGTAAGGTGGCAAACGCTGTAGGAACATTATTTGACAAGAGAAAAGGTAGGAGAGGAGACATGCAAGAATGCGTTATCAACAGCATGTCAGTTTCTCCTCTACCACCAGCCTAAGGGAATAACCATTTGCGATTTTTATAACCTGAATCTAAGCAGCATCAGCTAACGTTAACTAAAGCATCAAGTGTATTTTTCACAGGAAAATTCATAGTCTGGTAGCGATGTGACTTATTAATATCCCATCTTTGAAACTGAAACCCTCACCAGTGTTTTCGATCCGAAAGACCACTACCGGTCAACGTGAATGAAAAAATACATGCACGAAGGTGTGTGAATTATCTCTCCCACACTTTCAATCAAAGAACGAGAAATAGAAGAGCGGAACATGACAAGTTTCATAAGAGTGAAGGAGGAAAATCTACCACCAAACATTGATTACAAAAAGAACAATATTAAAAAAAAAAAACTAACATCTAAATTTGAAAACACAAATGAGTCATACCAGTTTAATGATACAATTGGTATGGAAATTAAACTCTCTATAACGAAAAACTTGTACAATCAAAGCATACGAGAATGCAACCATTGTTTGAGACACACCATTTCAGAGAGAGAAAAGAGAGAGAGAGAGAGAGAGAGAGAGAGAAAGAGAGAGAGAGAGAGAGAGAGAGAGAGAGAGAGAGAGAGAGAGAGAGAAAGAGAAAAAGCCTACTAGTCCCGATATTTTGCTTAGGGATTACGAAGGAACGTAAAATGCATTCTAAATGATACATTAATTCCAAACACAAGACAATGTATCTCTAAAACAACTGCTATAACTCACAAATTATAAAGATCTAGAAGTAAAGATAACCTGAGTGTGAGACCCGAAAGCAGAAATAATACTAACTTGATAGGTGCTTTAGATCAGGTTATAAAAGCATATGGAGAAATATGTTTATGATGGAGATGGTGCCGTTGCAGTTGTATGACGGTATCGTCAGAAGAGTTGGTGTTCCGTTACTCTTTGCTGTGGGCAACAAACCTTAGATATTTTGTGTCAATACACAAGTATCACCTTCCTGACTTAAACGGTCACGTACAGTCTGTTTCCGGATATAAATAAGGGGTTTGAGGCACATTGGGAGGTCAGGATACTGGATTCAATGCAAAAAATCCGACTGTTTTTTCCTTAGTGAATCGCGTGCGGGTGAACTTCCCAAAATACACCCCCTATTTCTCTTTCGGTCTCTCCCACACGTTTCATATTTTCTGATCGTCTGTCTATCACTCACTCTTTCTCTCTCTCTCTCTCTCTCTCTCTCTCTCTCTCTCTCTCTCTCTCTCCCTCTCTCTCTCTCTCTCTCTCTCTCTCTACCTTATCCACTAACGAGGCTTTTGACGTCCTGATTTTATATTAACAGATAATTGCCCTAAGTACCACACAGTGATACTGAACTCAGAACCAAATGATCGGGAACTACACTTCCTATCAAACATATATATTTTTAGAAATGTACATAGATACATATATATTAATATATGTAGAGTTGCCATGCGAGAAGGGCTATGATACAGTCACACTTCTGCTTCATTGCTAACATTTATACTATTTTTACTGTAATAGCTATTTCTATCAATAGATAGATTTTAAAAGCTTTGATATAATTGTGTGTAGTACGGTAGAGAAATCCATTCAACGTTTGCATTCTTTGCGTCAAGAAGTCTTACGTACGTCAATGAATCATTTCGTATGCATTGCACAGCTATATTATATTTGATTTCTGAGGCGTTCGCAAGATATTGTCAGTTGGTCAGTGGCCAAAGCTGGTAATATAGTCATTTAGATGCAATGACCTAGACTAGAGTTTCAATCCGAGCAATGTGCTTGAATTACCTGACCTGGCTTAACTAAGAAATTCAATTAGCGGTTTTCACTTTGTGTTAGGTATTAATATCTTTTGAATGGACATTTGTGTTTGATATCTCTAAATGAAAGGAGACTGCTAACATAGACGCTATACACAAGGGTATTAATGACAGAGAATGAACTTAGTATATAATATGTGGTTGATGTTCGGCACTTTACAACCAATAAAACAATATTTAGATGAGGGTTGTATATTAACGAGTGAATGACGTATAAACTGTTAATATGTATAGGTGCATGTATATGTGTGTTTGCGTACGTGTGTTGCCTCAATAGATCATAAACTTATACGTATCAGTTCAAAATTTGAATAAATTGCCTTGTCATGACGAAAAGGAAACACGTAATGTTTCAGACAAAATTCATCGTATAACAATATTTTCCTCATGGCTCTAAAGAAATAGACTAAGGCTATTTAAGTGGACGAAGCTATAAACTAATTAATATTATGTAACGAGAGGAAAACTAAAAATGGAAAGATACAACAGATATTGATTCTCAAGTTAAAATGAGATGAAAGAGAGGCACATAGGGTGCAGCAAATAACGAATACGAAAAGAGAAAAACAATTTGTGGCTATCTCCTAAAGTGTACATATGATAAAAACAAAACGAATATCTATAAACTTTGAGGGACAAGATCAGTGACTTTGAGGGGATTTATAAAACGGTTCTCTAATATCATAGTCCCGGTCCATTGGAGGCTAACTTTGGCATATTTTTGAGGTTGTTAAAAATATGTAACATTCAAGTACTAAGAAAATTGATATAGGGTAAAAGCAACCCCATAAATCTTCTATTCCATTGCTTCAATGAGTAATCATTATTTATAGTTAGAAGACGGAGAACTGGAAGATACTTCCGGGTAAGATACTTAACGGCATTTCGTCTAACTTGTACGCCCCGATTTCAAATTGCACAGATGTTGACTGAGGCTTTCATTTGTCCGGGTTCGATGAAATATTAACAATTCCGGACAGGGGTCAATGAAAATGAATTAGATGTATCACCCCAAAATTTCGGAGCCCATGCCTATAGTAGAAATAATTATTAATAATTGCACGCCAATTATAAAACACGTGTAAATAAGCAACTTTTATATTTTTGCACACTTGATTCCTTTCAGTTAAAATTTACGCGGTGACCTCATTCACATTCCCTCTTACAAATCTGTTGTGCTTGTGCATGAAATTTTACTCTTGCCCCACCAAGCAACCTCATTTCTTCCTTTTACCATTTATAAGGTTTGTCCCTTATTATATCCACTCCATGTTCCTTTATTAAGCCTTTGTACTTCGAGCTATTCGATGACATTTTTACATCCGCGTACAGTCTCCAATATTTAACTCTTTTCTTTATATTTGGATATCACATTCTTTTTAGTTTTGAGTCACCAGTACACACAGTTGCAAGCATTTAATGTTTAAGAATCCCTCTAAGTTCACGAATTTCACCTCCTAACTTCACAAAGCAAATTCTCTACTGCTTCCTCTGTCAACAAACATGCATAATAATTCTCACGGGGAACGAACCGGCTTGTGTAAATAAATCCTATGATGTCTGTTTGCTTTTTCCTTTTTTTATTTTGTAGAGGAGGGGAATGGGTGGGTTTAGTATCTGGTGTAGCGGGTGTCACTGGACAGGTGTGGGCGGGTGGTGGCGGTTTAGGGTTCCATCTGGCTCTGTCGTTTCTCTTTTTCCCAACTACTGGCCATACTTCCTCCCTTCTCTGCGCTTCTTCCTATATCTCCTCCTGTATATTTTCTAGCTCCTTTTCCTCTTTTGTTCTGGTTTACTGTGTGGTACACATTATGGTCACATTTAAAACAATGAAGGACACTTACCACCACCCACACTCTTAGAATCACCTCTCTGACAGACACCGCTTCTACAAATCATCCCAGCGTTTCCAGTTCCGCTTGAACTATTAGGTCTAGCGTCTTACCTTTCCATTTTGTTCCTTCTATTTCCGTGACGTGGATGACGGCCACCTCTGCCTTATTTCCGAGTAGGACCGCGGCCGCAACGCAAGCCACATCTATATCTGGTGGGATTACTTCTACCTTATTCTTGGAAGTGTTTTTTTCCAAGATAAGTGGGTACCTGTTCACGCCTTAGTCACTGCCTATTGTTTTGACACTTCTTCTATTCCAAAATGGACTGCAATTGATTCGTAGGAATTTGTACTTCCTAAATATTTTATCTCTTTCATTACCGAACAAAAAGCCTTTCCAATTTCCTCCTGTTTCGCAAGCAGCGCCAAAACAATTCACAAAGTGTTAAAAACACCGCCAAAATTACAACTGCAAAAATAACTTACAAACACTCAACGGCGTGCTGACGTTTCTGCCAGCTCTCTGCTCTTATATATATATATATACATATATATACATACATACATATATATATATATATATATATATATATATATATATATATATATATATATATATATATATATATATATATATATATATATATATATATATATATATATATATATATATATATATATATATATATATATATACACATATATACATACATACATACATACATACATATATATATATATATATATATATATATATATATATATATATATATATATATATATATATATATATACATATATATATATATATATATATATATATCTATATATATATATATATATACATACATACACACACACACAACTATACATATATATATACACACACACACACATCTATACATATATATATTCTGCTCTTATATATATATATATACATATATATACATACATACATATATATATATATATATATATATATATATATATATATATATATATATATATATATATATATATATATATATATATATATATATATATATATATATATATATATATATATATATATATATATATATATATATATACATATATACATACATACATACATACATATATATATATATATATATATATATATATATATATATATACATATATACATATATATATATATATATATATATATATATATATATATATATATATATATATATATATATATATATATATATATATATATATATATATATATATATATATATATATATATATATATACATACATACACACACACACACACACACACATCTATACATATATATATATATTCATGTATGCGTATCCATATATGTGAATCTTTGAAACTCACGTGTATCTCGTGCATGCAATTTATCGGCATCCTCACAAATCACATCTGTATCCTCTTACAGTCGAGGAAACGAAGAGCAAGAACGACAGTGCAGTTCTGTTTGAAAACAAATGACCTCTTTAATATCATGAACTTATTGAAGAGAAAATAGATGACGTTCATGGTCATACTGTTTATGCTGTATTGATTGAAAAATATCATTTGGTAACGTTGAAGTCCCAGATGTTCTTGAAACTCTTATTGATCAGGGTGCATATCAAAATTATATACAAATTATTTGGAAAATCTATAGACAAGGAACATCCACAAAATTTGTCATTCAAAGATAAACGATCAGTATTGAACGAAAAATTAACGTAGGGGATAAAATATCGCCCAACATCTTTCATGATTCACCGGAATAAGGCTTTGCCTAGATTATTGTGGAGAAGAAAGGAATAAATATAAACGGCACATTTTAAATCATTTTGTGTCTGCTGTTGGCTATTTTGTCCTCTCACACGACGATCACGACCTGGAACAAAATTACAATAACTCCACTCTGAAATCGGTAAAGTGAGTCAACAAATAACGATGAGATTTTGTGCCGAGCTCAACGACCGTGTTACAAGCCATGGATGTGATCTATCTAACAATAATATTTATCTTGGATAGGCATATAAAGAGCGTAAAATGATGTATGCAACTGATGGTTCTCAGTCAGTTAAGTGACTATGACAACGACAACGCAACAGAGAATGATGGGAAAACGATGATGATGATGAGTAGTAGTACTAGTAGGAGGAAGAGGAGGGAAGAAGAAGGAGGAGATGAAGACGAGCAGAAGGAGGAGGGGAGAAGGATAATTTGTTGATAAGGATGATGAATATGATGATGCTGATGCATTTATGATGTTGAATCTATGCAAAATCTATGAAATAGCCATTTAAATCTTATAAAAACTAGAAATTCTACGCAATCTACAGGTCTTTCTATAAGTAATGTCCGGACTTCTATATTTTAAAATTGTAAACACTTTACCTGTATTTTAAAATGTGTAATGGCTTCATGTATTATTTACATATATTTGTACATATTTATATTAATCAAATATTATTTTGCTCTTCAAAGATGGAAGTATCTAAGGAGCATTTGAGGCACATAATCCTTTATGAGTTTTAAAATGGGAGCTTTTCAGCGGAAGCTACCGGAAGTATTTACTTAGCTTATGAATAAGTGTACCTCAATGAAAGAACTTCCAAAAGAAGGTTTCTAAAATTCAGAGATGGCGATTTCAGCCTTGAAGATGTCGCCCGAATAGGACGTCTAATTGAGATTGATGACGAGTGGTTTTGATAAGACTTGAAAAAGATCATGCAATTTCATTTGACAAATTAGCAGTCGAACTTTGTGCAATACAAATGTTCGCCGCCATTTGCCACTGCTTGTCAACGACCCAAAACTCGGAAAATATGTGGCTCATGATTTGTCTGAAGCCAACAACATATCCCGAGTGGACTTGCTCTCATGAACTCATCTTGCTGTTTTAGGACAGATTGGAGTCCAATGATGAAAAATAGGTCTCTTACCAAAATGTTAAGCGTGATGGGGAAAAGGCCCAATGGCAAATAAAAAGGGAAAAAACTATGTGAAGAAGATTATTCTATCTGTTGGATGGGATTGCGAAGGAGTCAGCCACTTTGAGTTCTTACCGAATAAGGCAACAATCAATGATCGTATCTACTATGAACAAGTAGAGCATTTGAACGCGCCTCTGAAGTAAACACGTTATGCTTTACTGAATCGAGCGTGGGTGTTGTTTCATGAAGACAATGCAAGACCCCACACTGCAAATATGACCTCACAGATGATCACGGACAATTGCTTCAAGATGTTAGGTTTACTCATGTTGTAGCTTCCTCTTTACCTGACGAGCCAAATGCACTTTGAAAGAATAATTTGCCACTAAACAAAATGTTTCCAAATATAGACGCCTGTAATATTGTATTTAAGGAAGTACTCAGCAATACTGACCCAACTGATTCGAACTGTCTATGATTGACACACGGAATTGTGTCTCTCAAGGGAACCTTGTAGGTGCATTCCCATTGTCATTCATGACCGAAGGGGGTCATGTATACCTGAAGAACTTTTTGTCATTACAGTCCAAAATAAGAAGGATAAAGAAATTAGAATTGCCAGATATATTAGACCGCAGTACGTGTATGTCGTGTTTATTATAAGAAGAAAAAAAAAGAAAAAAAGACACTGTGAACAGTAACACAGAGATCGATTAGCTTACGGAGTTTCTAGGTTTAGAAGGAACAGAAGAAATGTGCTTAACATTCTAATCAGCTTATCTGACTAAGTAATTAACATAACAATGGTAGCTATGAATACAAATTCACAGCGGCTTAAATATATTGGTATTTCGATTAATAATGAAGGTTAGTAAACTAAGAAATGCTTTGTCTATTTGATCGTAAGTTTACAATCTGCAGCGAGGTTATATATAGTCTCGACAAAATTTTGTCATTCTCTCCTGTATCTAGCAAATATATATTATATAGAGTTGGTCGGGTGATGAGAAGTTTGCTTCCCAACTACATGATTTCAGGTTCAGTCTCACGATGTGGAAATTTTCAAATGTGTCTTCTATAGTCCCAGGCCAACAAAGCGATGCGAATGAAACTGGAAGATGGAAACGGAAAAATCACCGTCTCTCACGCTCCCTGTCTCCCTCTCACATACGTACACACACACATATATATGAACGTGTGAGTGTATATATGTATTTGTTTATGAGTGTGTATCTATAACTGTGTGTCGTTGCATTTCAGTTTGTCCTTGATCACACCATGATAGCTGTTGATGCTGTGACGTATGGGTTGATATAAGTAATGGAGATAAGTACCATGCTATAAAAACTCAATGCTGAAACCAATTTTTTCAACTAAATCAATTCAAAGCAGTGCCCTAGCATAGATATTGACCAATGACTGAAATGACTAATAGATAAAAGATGAAAAATTAATTTACGAACATAGTTACTGCTAAAATCTTTGCGTATAGCCAATTATAAATTTAGATTGAAAAATAGCATTATCGGCACATCGATAATTTACTAAACGCAACACAGATTCGAAGAATTTCTTACTGTACAATTCAGCCGACTTCATTTAATGAAAAGCGCTACAATGGTGTTTCAATAGAATTCAATAGTGACATTAAAATTTACATTCTTCGATTAATGAGAAAGGACAGTGGAAGAAATCCATGTCACCTTTTTTGGTTCCACTTGAGCTGTAAACGATATGGTTTCACAATGGAGATGACAAACATTCACAATTAACTTGGGCATTTATATACCTTAATTAAGTTATTTTAACTATATATATATATATATATATATATATATATATATATATATATATATATATATATATATATATATATATATATATATATATATATATATATATATATATATATATATATATATATAATTATATAATTAAGGGATCAGCAAATATTTGCTTCACCATATACCGGGGAAGGATAGTGGGCTGGCTGGCCAAGGTAGATTCGGTTATGCTTTCAGGTTTGTGTAGATGTAGAATGTTCACTCGTTCATGCATGCACATACTCCAGAAACACGTCTACGATTAACTTCGTAATGGTTAGTTTTCATTGTTTTTTTCTTCTAGTTTTTGCCTGTGTGAGTTACAAGTAATGCTATCTGTTGGAGTCTCAGGTTTTTTAGCTGCTATTTCTGAACTTCGGTATGTGGTGAAGCAAATATTTGCTGATCCCTTAATTATGTTTATAAATGTATATGAACTTTTAAATAAGTTCTCCACCGATAATGGTGCTTACATACCGAAGGGCTTGCTAAAATATATTAATTGTTGATTTATTAATAAATTAATAAATTGATAAAACTTTACCCTTTTAATTTGTAATAATTATATATATATATATATATATATATATATATATATATATGCATGTATCATTAATTTTATGTCTATCCCCTGCCAGTGTTGACAACTGATGGTTTGTTTATATCCCTGTAACTCTGAGAACTTAACGGTTCCACCCGAGTGCTCAATGGACTCTGTAGGAAACTGAAAAATATGTAACGGGCTTTATTTCTTCAACAAAAACCTTCAATGTGCTGCCGCAACATGGCCTATTCAACATCATTCAGCCCCATCATGACTGACACAAGTAAAAAATATATACATATATCCTCCTATATCCGACACCCTTTCTCTCCGTATGAATAAACTCATATGCTCACACACACATACATACACATACACACACACAGAAATATATATATATATATATATATATATATATATATATATATATATATATATATATATATATACAGAAGCTGGACAAAATAATGGAAACACCTAGCATCATACAATCATAATTTTGAAATATCTATAAAACCGTCAAAACCTTGTTTAGTTTTAGGTTTCTTGATTTATTATCAGTGGTGCTTAAAATGTTTTGCTGAAATTGTTCTTCCTTTTCAGATATCATCAGAAAAACGTAATTAAAATTCATTAAACTCACTGATCTATCGGACTTTCAAAGAGGTCAAATAGTAGCAGTTGGCATGGCAAGCGCTAGCCTAACGAAAACAGTGGAAACGTTTGGTGTATTTAGAAGTGTTGTCTTGAAAGTAATGACAGCCTTTGAGATCGAGGGAAAAAATCTCGTCGAAGCAAAATTCCGGAAGAACACCAAATCTTTCAGGATATATGCTGTCGGTCTCTTATACGCGAATTGGTTGAAAGGATCACGAAAGTACAGCTCCCAAAATAACTGCAGAGATTAATTACCACCTCGAGAACCCACTTTCCACCAAAAAACTGTTCGCTGCACAAAGCCGGATATCACGAGCCGGCTACAATCAGGAAACCGTTTCTTTCAAAGACAAACGTTGCAAAGCCTTTAGTGTGGAATAAAGACCTACTGAATTGGTTCCTAAAGCAGTGGAAGAATGTTATTTTCTTGGAAGAGTCATCCTTTACCTAATTTCCGACCACCGGAAATTTGACCCAGATTGCTATCTTTCAACTGTTAGACATGGAGGAGCATCTGTGACGATTCAGGGGGCTATATCTTAGAGATCCACGAGCGAAATGGTTTCTCTTCCTGACAGAATTAATAATCAAGTCTATTTAAACATTTTATCTGGCCACCACAGTCCTCAATTCTCAATATTATTGAACATTTATGCTGCATTTTAGGAAAACAAGTAAGGAGTCGATATATTCAACCGTCATCACTACAAGAGCTGGACAAAAATTACCCCGTAGAATTCAAACTGTAATTACTGTCAAGGGCGGTCCTACTCCATTTTAAAATAAATTTATTTGGAATTTTAAGATGTTTCCATCATTTCTTCCAACCCCTGTATATATAAACTTACTTGAAAATGGATGCGTAGCGTTCAATGAAGTAATAATATAAACTATATATATGCATATATGGATATAGAACATCACTAATTATGTAAACATAAAAAAATGATAACAACGCGTTATATACACAAACAAAGAGGGGAAAAAAGAAAACAGTTTATGTACCACTGAGGTCGACCATTCATTTGTCGGCTGTCTATCTGCTCCGTATTTCGAGCATTCAATGACAATATGAATCTTCGGGAAAGGTGCTCCTATAAATTCCAAAATGAAATTTTTGATTTATGGAAGGTCAAATTTGGGAACAAAAATAATCTATTCGCATAACAACCGAAGCTGGAGATTAACTGTGGTCTATTCATAAAACTTACTCAGCATTACCCGAAATCCTTGGGTCTAATTGACACCACTATCACTCATAACCTATATATATATATATATATATATATATATATATATATATATATATATATATATATATATATATATATATATATATATATAGAGAGAGAGAGAGATGTATAGATAGATAGTTAGATAGATAGATACACGGACAGATAGATAGATATACATAAAAGTATTATATATGCATGTACATACACACACAATCACACGCACATATACACGTACATACATAAACAGACAAACGTTTGTATCCACATATTTTGTAATGGCAATGTGAATATTTTCATGGTAGGAAAAGTGAATACTTTGTAAAGTTACTTCCAAAAATACTTTGATCAAGTAGTTCTAAGAAACCTCGTGGTATATATTAAACACCAACATGAGATAATTGTTTCAATTGTATAGGGGGAAAAAAAGCTATCAAATGCAATTCCTTGACTATAATCGCATAACCAATTATAGAAAGCAGATTGTTGTTGAGCTTTTTCTACACAGAACTGTAAGTATATTTATATGCATAGGCAGGGATAACATATCGATCTTTAATATGATCGTGATAGACATATTCTTTTATTTATCAAAAAGTCACCTTTGAAATATTAGATTTGCTTGAAGACATTGATTTCACGGTTAGTAGCAGTATATGATATGATGTTATGAAGCAGTAAAAATATCGGACAACTTATCACTTTAACAGTATTATTTTATCGTATTCAAAATGATATAATGTTATGTCATATATAAAATTGAGAGAAGTAGCAAGTTTGTCTGTTTGTAAAGTATGTAACATTCGATTAAACTCTGATTGCGATATTTCTGTATTGAAGATTTTCTTTTCCACGAGTAGCATGTATATTCTAATACAACACCCATCATGTTAAGCCTACCTCGTCAAAGGAGTTTAAAATTGGCAAAGGAGTTAGAAATTTGCAAAAGTAATGGAGTCTACTTCGGATCTCTCTGACCGGTTCAATAAACATAATAACTGAACTGAAATCGTTTAGAAAATGCATTTGATTTCAATCCGGTGTATATATAAATTTTAAAACTGATCTCACACGCTGAAATATGTGAAAAATACATAAAAATATTTCAAGGAATAATAATCTGATTTGTGTTCATCGAAACCAACAGTCTAAGAGTGTTTTGGCTTATTTTCCGTAATTTCATGATTCGATATTTTACTTGAAATCATACAAATAATACCCAAGCGGAAATTGCAGTTCAGTTCTTACTATGCATTTTTATGTTTAAATTTAATTCTCTAATAGCTTCATTGTCAGAGGTTTTCTTTCGAGCAGTTGTATAGGAGAGGTATATGGCATGATGTTGCTTCTGCTGTGTATTGTAGGCAATTGTTTTCGCTGCTGTAATAATACTAAACAGAAAACAATTATGACACATTAAATTTTCTTGTATTAAATGGAAAAAGAGGAGTGTTCTTGAAACGCAGTAGTCATGAATTAGTTGAAAAAATAAAATGTTAACATTAAAATAAATCTCTGTATCTATTAAATAAGATCTTAATTATTCGTTTTACATAATGGTGTCGTAATGAAAAGTAGTTGTATGCTATTCAAAAACAGCAAGATTATGGAAACAAAAATGGTCTGCATAGTTATACAAAGAACGAATATTAATTTCTGTGACTGAAATCAAATTGGGCATATCAGCGAAACATTTTAAAAAATTGTATGTTAGCGTGAGCAAATCCCTTCGAAAACTAAAAAGTAACAACTCTATAATATTTTCTTACTTTCCTCTTAGTAATTGATTCGAATTAGCACCAAAACTAAAATTAGTAATTTCTCTGACGATAAAGAGGTTGGACTTGTTAATAAATTGCAGCGTTACATTCGTTTACAGTTTTCGTAGTTGACATCGAAGTCAGTAATTCATTCTGGTTCATCCTCCATCATTTGAAATAAAAATGAAACTACTCTTTCCTGAGTATGACATCAAGTAGTTAGATTACTGTTGCAAGAAGAGAAAGTAATTTTACAAATACACACGCAAAAACACATGTAAATAATGTATATATGATTTTTTATTCGCTCTTTTCGTAAGATTATATTGTATTCACCTTCTCGTAAGATCATATTTGGTTGATATTTTTTCACAACGCCGTTCTCCAACGCCTTTTTGTACGATCGTAATTCTAAACGTTCCACCCCCCTCTCTCTCTCTCTCTCTGTCTCTCTCTCTCTCTGTCTCTCTCTCTCTCTGTCTGTCTCTCTCTCTGTCTCTCTCTCTCTGTCTCTCTGTCTCTCTCTCTCTCTCTCTCTCTCTCTCTCTCTATATATATATATATATATATATATACATATATACATATATATATATTTATACAGGGAGAAATCACAAAAACAAAAAAACAAAAGACGAATACAGGTGGTGTAGACAACAAACAGATGTATTAGTTTAACGCACGGAAAGTGAAAAAGTCTTTAACGTTTCAAGCCTACGTTTTTCCACAGAATAGAACCCAGAAAGAAACAGGAAGAGAAAATAAAGAATGTGTTGTGGCTAGCAATCTATCATGGCGAATGCTGGACAGAGGAGTCACACAGGAGAGCTAAGAAGAAGAGCTAAGGGAGATAAAAAGAAGAAAGTACCAAAGGTTAGAAAGTACAGAAAGGTTAAGAAAAGTTCAAAAAGCTCAAAAGCTTCAAACGTCGTGGTGTATTGGAGCGATTTCTCATCAAAAGAGGAGTCTAATCCATGGGTAGGAGAGGAACAGCTGAAGTGTAGGAAAGTAGAAATTCAACGTAGAGAATCCAGGTAGAATATTCCGAAGTGTAGAATGTGTAGAAAATCCAAGAAAAGTTCGTTCGGTAGAGGTGGAGACAGGATCAAACTGGTGCGACCACTTGAGGGTATGATATATGGGGACAATTCACAAAAAGAACAAAAGACGAATACACGTGGTGTAGACAAGGAACAGATGTGTTAGTTTAACGCTCGGGAATTGAAAATGTCTTTAACGCTAGCATACGCTCTTCCATCTTTATACTGCTATATGTTTATATTTTTAATATCAGTCGTCTAATTATGTATGTTTATTAGATTTATTTTAATATATTTATGTAGTCATAGATTTTTAATATAGTTTAATATGTCAATGATTCCTACATTTATATATATAGAAACTGATATACATCGATCCATGAGGCAATATATGTTTATATAGACTGTTGAACCTATTGAAGTCCAGTTCTATATTTAAGAGATGATGAATTATGTACATTATTTACATTTGATGAATATTTGTTCTCCTCTTGTTTGTTGTTAACACAATGTTTCGGCTGATATACCCATCCAGGCTTCATAAGGTCTCTTGGGAAGAAATTTCGAACCTTGGTTCTCAATCCTAAGGTATTTTTCGATCTTCTTCTTCTTCTTCTTCTTCTTCTTCTTCTTCTTCTTCTTCTTCTTCTTCTTCTTCTTCTTCTTCTTCTTCTTCTTCTTCTTCTTCTTCTTCTTCTTCTTCTTCTTCTTCTTCTTCTTCTTCTTCTTCTTCTTCTTCTTCTTCTTCTTCTTCTTCTTCTTCTTCTCCTCCTCCTCTTCCTCGTCATCATCATCATCGTCATTATTATTATTATCATCATCATTATTATTATTATTATTATTATTATTATTATTATTATTATTATCATTATTATTATTATTGTTCAGTAGTTTTAGTTTTATAACGTGCTTTTATTATTATTATCATTATTATTATTATTATCATCATCATCATCATCATTATTATTATTATTATTATTATTATTATTATTATTATTCAGTGACCTGAATAATAATAATAATAACACTGGACAATATGTCAGCATTATAAAATCACAACCGCTGACAAATGGTATAAACAAAATCCTGAAGCTGTGACTGAGGGAGAAAATGTATCGATTCTCTGGGACTTCCCCGTACATACTGACAAGGCTATAAAAGCTAATAAACCGGATATTATTATAAAAGATCAGACAAAGAAGTCGTGTTTATTAATTGACATGAGTATTCCCTCTGATCATAATATAGCGGCGAAAGAATTTGACAAGATCAGTAAATATAAAGACTTGCTAATAGAAATTGAAAAATATGTGGCACCTCAAGGCGACTACCATAGCAGTGATCGTAGGATCTCTAGGAATGATAAAAAAAGGTACTGAAACCTATTTGAAAATGATACCAGGCTTCCCATCCCAACAGGAAGTGCAAAAAATCGTGCTAACTGGAACGAATCGTGTACTGTGAAGAGCATTATCGCTGTGAAAACAACATCCATTCATGAATTTTTTTTTTTCTTAAATACATGTTTTACCTGTGAATTTGTGTGTGTAAACTGGAATACATACAACGAGTTTCTCTGCCCTAGGTGTACGGAAAACACTCGGCGAGAAATGGAAGAAAATTTGAAGAAAGAAGAAAAAAAACAACAACATAATAATAATAATAATAATAATATTATTATTATTATTAATAACGTACAATATAAGTTTTCTACAACGTTAGATATGTACATACAAGAACTTAAACTAAAGAATATACAACGCACTTTATCTTGGTCAGTAATAGCAGAAACCCCGCCTTCCCATACAATTACGCGTGTTTGTAAATTGTCTTTTAGACAGTCCATGAATATTGTTCGTCAATATGACTCTACATTATTAAATAAGTTCTCGGATGCTATGTATTCCTGTAACCATAGATAGAGTTGAACATGTTTTAAACATTTTCATAAACCGCGATAAAATAACGATTCAGTTTTTAATTATCTATACTTCACTTAATCTCTATACTTCTGCCACCCTGTAACATCATTTTCATCAATTATTACCTGCTTAAAATTTAAAATATTTTCTAAATTGTATTCCTTATAATTCCTGCTATAACATTTTCTCTTCTTGTTAATAAGTGCACCACCCTGTATAGCAAACTCTCATCTACTCGTTACAACATTGTCCGGAATGTGACTACTGAATAATATAATCTCTCTGATGAAGGAGGCAGTATGCAATGTTTAGAGTCAAGATACCCTTAAAATCTATGGATTACCATGCTCCTGAAACGTCAGTAAGAGGACTACCACCAATAGTTTATCGGAACACCATTACCTGTTTTCTTGGATCAGTTACATATATTTTCAGAAAATTCTAATCTGAACGCTATGATTTTACTTTACTTGCTCTTTTTCTAAGACATTTTTTTATTCACCTTTTCGTAAGGGCATATTTATTTTTAAATATTTTTCGCAACGCCGTTGTATAACGACTTTTAAAACTATTGCAATTCTAAATGTCTAATATATATATAAATATCTATATTTATACAACTATACATTTATACATCTACACTTTTACAACTTAATCTCATTCGTCTATTTATATATGTATACTAAATTCTTATGTATCTATGTATTCATAGATTTTTAGTGTTTCAATATTTCAATAATTGATACATTTGTATGTTTAAAAACTGATATACATCGATCCATGGCGCAATATATGTTTATATAAATTGCTGAACCTATTTGAATTCT
Source organism: Octopus bimaculoides (assembly GCF_046866305.1). Lineage (NCBI taxonomy): Eukaryota > Metazoa > Mollusca > Cephalopoda > Octopoda > Octopodidae > Octopus > Octopus bimaculoides. The sequence goes on from NC_142928.1 coordinate 45,439,599, forward strand.
CCTTAACAAACACACACACACACACACACACACAAACACACACATACACACACACGCACACACACACACACACACATACATATATATGCGTGAACATATGTGCATATGTGAGTCTGTGAATGTGTCTATGTATGTATGTACATATGGATATATATGTGTATGTATATGCATATATTTTACATTTTATATTTTTGTTACTTGATTCGATCATTAGACTGTAATCACGATGGGGCACCGTTTTCAAGATTGTTGAGTCGATAGAATCGACTACATTACTTATTTAAAAAAAAATCCTTGTACTGATTTTTATCGATATCTTTTACGAACCACAGGTTTATGAGGACATAAAGAAACCAACACCGATTGCCAAGCTGTGTTGGGAAAGACACACAGACACCAACGGGCGCACACACACACAGAGGCATATATGCGTCGATCATCATTCAGTTTTCTTCCATGAAATCCACTTACAATGCTTTGGGCACTTAACGAGGTTGCCAGGCAGCGGGACTGAACCTGGAATCCTATTGTTGGGAATCAAGCGTCTCACCATATAGCAGCGCCCGCACCCATGTACATACACGCAGCATGCATACACACACACATATAATTATATATAATTATATATAATTATATATAATTATATATATATATATATATATATATATATATATATATATATACGCACACATAAGCACAAATAACTTCTATAAATGACAGTGTGACAAATACATTTCATAGACTTCACAATTTTTTTAAAGATGTATCGATGTAAATATTCATATATTCAGTTTGACTCAATGCTGCAAGTTTTACTCCCTTTGTTTCATGAGTAAAGAGTGAAGCTAGATTTAATCAAAACTTTAATATTAAGTGGGGACTATAATTCTGTGCGTTTATTGCATGTGTAACTGGGGCGGGGGAGTATGAAGTATATACCTGTATGTATGACATACGTTAGGATATTCCAAAAGTAATCAGACCTAATTCTGAACTCACCGCTTTTTCTTTTTCATTTCAAGTATGTTCAATGAAATTTCTCACCATAGTTTTGAAAAAATGTCGATATCCATATTATTTAGAAAAGAGAGAGAAGAATGATAAAAAGAGTTATTAAATACAAAATTTTTATTCATTTTAAATAGCATTTATATTTATGTTTCTGCAAGATTTTCGGAAAATATACATGAAAATATCATGATCAATGCTCCTGATATCTACACAAATTTGTAATATCCGATGTATCACAAACTTATATTTATCCCAGTAAGACATATATATCAAAAACATTTTCTTTACAAAATAACGTTTCTTTGTGTATGTCGCCTGATACACGATTTAAAACATATTTACTTTATAAATACGAGAATAGATGAGTAGTCAAACATTTGAGAAAGTCAGACTGAAGCTACATAGAAACATTTCTTCGTGTATTTTCAGCTTTTCTCACATTTGGCATTGAGCCGAAAAGCGAAATTGTTATCATTACGGTACTAGCGGTACGTGTATTGTCTAATTGCACTTTTAATATCCGGTTTAACTTGCCATAATATTCAAGAAAAGTTTTCATTGTCAACTCATTGTTATTGTATGCCTAGACTGCTATGAAATAAGAAAGATTGTGTTCGATGAAAAAGCATTTTAATGGGAAATCTTCTGTCGTTTTTACGCACCACATTTCAAGTTACACTAATAGAGAGGAGAGAATTAATTGCATAGTCTCGTATTTGTTTATTTCAAGAGTGAATATTATGATTTAACACATTTGTATTTGAACATATTTTGGATGGTTTGACGGTATTGCCGATTTGGCAAACTTATATATTCATTGCAACGATAATACCATATGCATTCGAAAATTAAGTTGTTTCACAGGACAAAAATAATAATTATACTATTTTTATTCAGTTTTTGATGGTTTGGTTGCTGTTCTATGTGTAAACTTGTATTACAATTCAGGTTACAGAACTAAGGTTTTCCTAGAATACTTATAGTTTTGTGACGCTATACCTTTTGCTCACACAATATAATCACCGGATAAAATTAATGATACTATTAATGAAGTAATAAGGTATTAACATTACATATCAGTCGTATTAGTAATGATTACAACAACAATAACAATAATGTTACTGATATCATTAGAAAAAAATGGCTATTATTTGACAAAGCCTAATATCTATTCCTGCCAGAATTTATGTGGGGGATAAGGTTGCCTCTTTTTGTCTTTCAAGTGCTTAAACTGTCCTGGTAATTTTTCGTGTCTCAAAGAGCTCTAGAGGACGTTCCGTCTCCTTCAATCATCTGTCTATATCTTTACATGCAGTTGCCAAGACACCAAAATAACAGGCACAACATTTAAAGTTTTCATACTCCAAATTCTTGCAAATTACAATTTTAAGGGATTATAGTTTTTTTTTTTAATTTTGAACTACTTTCTATACAATTCAAATATACTTCATTGATCGGTTCGTAAGCAACCTCTCTTTTCTTAGTTTCAATACGAAAATCACATAAAACTTTGCATTTCTCTGACTCCAGCACTCCTTCGAACCGATGATTATACCATCAATCTCTAGCTTCAAATCCCCATTTCTGATAACGCGTCCTGTGTCAAACGTTCATGCCTTCATTTCTCATATTTACCCTGGAACTATGGGACATTCTGTAACAATTCGTGCCACTGTCTCATTACAAATTCCACAGACTACATTTTTTGATATCACCCTATCCACATATTTCTTCAAGTTGTTTTTATCGAACGTTTGATCTTGAGGTGCCATAATAAAGTTCTGTCTTTATGGAAACATTGGTTTTTAGATTATTTAGAACTACTTCTGATATTTCAATCAACGATTAATTTATCCGAATGTCACAAAAAAATTTATTACGCCAATTTCTCGGTGAGAGAGGACAAAGACACTTCGTCGCCTTGAGAATTATAGGTTTGCCATATTAACTAAAGTGTTTGGGCTACTGAATGAACTTTGGGGATCTGCTAAAAATGTGTACGCACCACGTTACCGTTTGAGAAATTTTAATAAGAAACCTGAAGAAGATTGCAATGATTTAATTGCCAGAATACAACAAGCTTTTCCTGAGTGTGAGTACAATCTGACACCTCCAAAAATGTTTGAAAATGAAATGGCTTTGCAACGTCTTCTTACCGGTATTCATGATGAGACTGCCCGTCCTAAATTGCTTTCGGAAGACAAGTTAAAGCTTACTTCGGAAGGAGCCTGTGCTGTAGTTCTATACAAATAGAGGCACATGCTGTCAATCTGTTACGTCTACAAAAACTCGACCACCTAGTTTTACAGAAAAACAGTTTACTTGTTATCGTTGTGGATTGAGTCCCAGCATCAGCAAACCGTTTATCATTTATGTGGTAAAACGGGACAACTTGCTATATATAGTTTGTCGTACAAAAAAAAAAAAAATAACATAGAGTTTCTTCTACACAAAACACATCCGCTGCGAACGATAAAAACAAACCTGGAAAATATGTCTATTGTTGCTGTCATTTAGCACCGTTCTGTCTATCAGAATTTGATCTTTTGTCCCTTGTAATTTGCTCCAGCAACTCTTTACGTTCTACTAGCCGTTTGTCTCCAAGACTTTATACACACAATTAAATAGTATTCCTGTCATTAACTTCCACATCAGGTGCAGGCAGGAGATACGCCGGTAATTATCTACTGCATTACATTTAGTGGGATCTCCTTGGCAAAGGACTGTTTTAGATGTGGTTAGCTTCTATGGGATTTCCGCTCCGTTGTTAATATTTTATCAATTTGTGCAGATATTCTTTTTTGTAGTGCTGGAAAAGTTTTAAGCCAATACCATTGCGTCCCACCTGGTCATTTCCAGCTTTGGATCTTTGGTAACTGCTCGTTCACCGTTTCAGTTGTTATTCTTATATTGCTCAGTTTCAATTCATGTTATTACTATTAATACTTAGGGTACAGGGTGAACTCTTTGTTGTGCATGGGTGCAATGTCGTTCTTCCATTTGAGGGCATCACTCCTAAAACGTGCCTCTTTAACCAAAACACATCGACGCAACACCGTCTGCTGTGAGTTGCTCATAAAACGTCGACTAGGTTAGTAACTTGTCCTATCACATCATTCATTTTCACAAACCTTTTCGCTTGTAACAGGCCCTACATTTTTGTTTTGTAGTATTGAAATTTATTGTGCTAAGATGTTCACCATTTCAGAAAGAGCCAGCCTGCACAGAAAGTTGCCTTCACCACTTTCAGACTAGAATATACCGGTCGTAGATGATTTCACATCAATGATGTCTTTAAGCATATATTTTACAATATCAGAGGAATATTTGAAAAATCTTAACTTAATGTGCTCATATTATTGTGTCCTACCTCTATAACCTCTTATATAATCAAAAAGAATGCAAAATGATTATGAAATTCAAACATTGTCACCTCACAACTGATATATAAAAGGTCAAAGAATAATAATAGTTAAGATGAACAGTTGCAATCGGTGGTTAAAGGGAACGCAGATATCCAAACGAATTGTTTCTGCTGCGCAAATGAAAAAAAATACCAAATCAAAATAAAAACAAAGTTTATAACTGTGTGTTTATGTTTGTATGCGTGTTTGCGTATGCGCGCGCGCGCGTGTGTATGTGTGTGTATGTGTATGTGTGTATGTGTATGTGTTTCCTTCAGTCTCGTCTGCCATGGAAATAATTCCTCACATTGCACAATTTTTATAGTGATATATTTCTAAGCACGTAACTACGTTTTCAGGAATGAAACAAATACGGAGAATATGCCGAACAGAAAGATAACGATATTTTTTAAATCAAAATTCCAGGTTATCTGTACTTCCAAAGAATAAGATTTACTGTCACAAGCAAATCTAATTGACTTACTTTGTGATTTGAATAAATCTAGGTGAGAAATTTGGGGCTCAGAATGAATGTAATTTTTTTCTCTGCAGCTGCAATGATGAATTCAAATAAAGTGTGTTATGGAGAAATGGTAATTCAGTCGTGTTGGTTCTTGGTCATGAAAATAATCTGCATACCGAGTGCAAACTGATTGCTCCAAAGTCAGGTTGGAATTATTTGTTCACCATAACGGAGAGAAATTCATTGATGTCCTCATTACACATGCAGCATCATGAATGAGTCATCCATGGTATCAAATTGCTTCTAGAATAAAGGTTCAATAATGAATATATAATGAAAATATGAATAGAGGAAAGGAAGTCGTTCAAAAATAGCTAGTGCTGAAGAAGCGTTACACTAAGACATAAATTATCAAACAAAAGAGCAATTTCTGAGAGGGAGGACATGTTCGGGTGTCTATATTAGTAAATATCATGGCAACGGAGAACAACACATGTGTTCCTGAAAATCAGATACAAATCCATTGTGACGTTCACTGTGCTCCCCACGACGACTCAACAATGGTTCCTGAACGCCATAGATTCACCGGCCAGTTTCCTCTCAATAATCTCATTAGCATAGAATTGATGAAAGTTGAAGTCGTTTGAGGACACACGTTCATTGCCATGAAAATTGTGTGCCTGCAATTAGATGCCTCAACACAACAGCAACAACTTGGGAAGCATAATCACCTAGCAGCAGATTAAAACGTTCGGCAGGTGTCCCTTCGGGAAAATGAGAAATGGCAGAGTATGACTCTTAGTACTCCCAACCCCAGGATAATTAACTGTAAAATGAACAGTATGTGTTCGCGTTTTGGCGCATTATCATAATCAACTTGTTTGCCGTCAAAAGCACTTCACATCATCAAAATTTTCCTTGTCGGAGGAAAAGCAGAACATGGAGATTTATGTTCTGAATGCATTAGATTTTTCAGCATAAGCTTACGCGGGATAAAACAGTTTTGACGTGTCTTCTAAATATTTGATCGTCACATGACCAAAATAAATATTGTAACAATATTGCAATTTGCTTATTCTAATAGGTGGTGCTAGGTGATAGATTCATAGACTCGTTAAGGTTTTGGTGAATATATCGTGTACCATGAGTATTACGACGGTACCTGACTCATATGAAATTTTCGTTTTCTATGCTATGGAAGATACATCCACGCGAATTGTACCGACTCCTTTTCAAGCAAACACACTCGGGTATACAAAAACTAAATTTCTTCAAAGCTTAATGTTGTGACTTGCAGCAAGAATTGTCATTTCAAATTAAATGATAAAAATAACTTATTTTGCATGTATGGGGTATGTTTGTAACAAGATCAGAGAAATCAAAGTGACTCTTGCTGCGATCAGCAATGGACCAATATTTGTCAACGTTTGTATAAGATACATCCTTGAAACAAAATTTTGTAAATTTTGATAGCAGTAGAGTTTCCTTTGTATTATTACTAACCGAACAACGTTATTGAATTTAAAGTAGAACTTCTTAGATCCTAATTTTTGAAAAGACTCTATGCAAATTGAAGTGTGATACTTTCAGGCATATCATATATTAATTAACAAAGTCTCTCCAATTATAAGGGCATTAATTGTTTGTTGATAATGAACGCAACAGAAATAGTAACGCATCTAGTCCGCCTCCATTAGCATCAAATATAGACAAAAACGTACATATGCAAACCAGTACGGATTTCGAATTCTTCCTTAACCAGGAATACAAGAAATTCATCAGGGTATTGCTTAATAGAAAATTAATATTCAAAGATCGACACTGTCGTAAGTTTTAAAAAATCTACTCCCTGAGGGTGAATTTACTGGGCTGCCACACAGAGAATAACCAAATTGCCAAAAAGAATTTGCACTGAACTTTTACTAAGGTAAAATCGATTATTGTGCAACAGTATGGTCACGTTGCATAAACCAATAGATTACGATCTAGGTAAAGGAAATGATGAGAATCTATAAGGTTTCGTTGAATCAACAATTATTTCTGAATAAAATAATGGGTGCGATTGCTCAATCTCACCTCTTCTTAAAAGAGGTCAATGAAAGCCAGCACAAATTATAAACACAAATAGTGCTTTTACACACTTGAAGGGAATTTCTGGTTGAGCAACCTTCAATTGAAGACTAAGTTTCAATTATTAAATGTATAAAAGCCAAAAAGGACGAGGTCAGGTTTTATGGACCACATGTGGATGGTAAAGAGCCATTTTGAATCGAATAGATAAAAGTATGCCACTGTTAGTCTACGGAAGCAAAATTATGGCTAATCGTTAATAAAAGGTACATGTATATCATGAATCCTTACCTTACCAAAAAAGCAGAAATAGTAAAGCCCCAACTCACTTAGATACTGGGGTATTAATATGGCTTCGGAGCTTCTAATGCTTACTGTGTTGAATGGTGTTACCCTGATGGGCAATGTGATCTCTCGGGTCTGACATTTTCGTTGATGATATCTCATGGAAGTGTCTGTCTGCATGTGAAGAAACACCTACGAAAATGCCAGACGCGAAAGTTCACAGTGCCCATCAAGGCAACACAGCGCAATGGAGGCAGCCTTGAAACTCCGATGCCATATTAATACACCAACAGAAGACGACTATCAGCAACAAAAGAGAATTACATAAAGCTAGCTGGTTTCTGTAACAACAACCCTCTTCGCATGTCTACTCCCCGCACACTCACATACATGTACATCAACAAAATTCGCTCATTCCTGAAGAGGGGGTCGTAATCCTGAAGATCAAAATAGGCCTTAATAGGAAACTAGAATAGAACAGTAGCACACACCCCCAACATACCACAATCAATGACAGAATAAGGTCCCCATAAACTGATAATGGTATGAAAATAATACAATGAACAGATAAGTAAATGGAATTAAATAACTACATAGATTAACAAAATAAATTTAATTTAATTTAATTAATACAAAAAATAGAAAGAATAGAAAAAGTAAGTAGATATAAACAAGTGAATCAAATAAATAAAAGTAAATTAAACGAACGTCTATAAACAGGGGATACTGATAATGCAGGCACATCCCCCCACCCACACACGCACTTATTGAACATAGACACACACAATGATATACGCATGCGGAAAGAAATACACATACAATAGGAATGCAAAAAAGGAAAGAGGAAAGCGAAATACCACTGATGAGGTCACAGAAGTGTGACGAAAGAACTCTGGCCAAAATACAATAAATACAAAATAAAGCTGAATCAAGTGAACACCAAATATATAGTGCGTGTGTTTTTATTAAATAAACTGGCAACATGATCGTTCCCAAATACAAATATATATATATATATATATATATATATATATATATATATATATATATATATATATATATATATATATATACGGGCAACTCCACGAACACGACCGCAGTACCACCGGGTGCCCCTGCCTACCTACCAATAGCGTCATTTTTCACGTATAGGTACCTTGCCTCAGCTGCGATCCTAAAGGCGATATCTAAATTAACTAAAGAAATGCAGCTCCTTCGCGTTTCCAAGCCCCGTTCATCTCGCCGTCGCTTGCCGTCTGCCTATTCGTCTATATGCTGGTACCATGCCAAGTTTGGAGCTTCAGTACGTAAATGTACTTAACTCTGTGTACTTTCTCTCCACAGTTAAAAGGCCATCCAAAGAATCGAGCGCAGCATGTTCTCTGCAGCGGCCATCGTCCAACCGTGCTTCTTTCATCACAGACCGGACACCTCACGCCAGCTGCCTTGTAGATACAGGTGCGGCCTACAGTATTTGGGCGTTAAAAGTCCTCGCACAAAAACCTCCGTTATCACCAGTTAATCTCCAGGCGGTGAACCATTCGCCAATTCCATCTTTCGACCAGATATCTCGTTCTTTGGATTTAGATCTGCGATGTGACTTCAATTAGAATTTTACAGTCGCAGATCTTCCTTACCCGATATTAGGTGCATATTTTTGGCCACTTCCACATGCTCGTGGACATGAGCATTCAGCGCTTTTGAGACGCGACTATAGAACTTTCAATCCCGGGTAAAAAGGCCACTAACACCTGCGTTTAGTGTAGTTTTTTAATTGCTGACACGGACGATCCATACCATGCACAGTTAAACTCATATCCAAAGCTGACTAACCGAAATATTTTACTGCTGCTCCAACTCAGACCACTACCACCGCCACCACCACCACCACCAACGCCACACCCACCATAAAAAAATACAATTATCTGTAAACATTTTTCGAAATCTATACATTCTTACTGAAAGCATCTTCTAGCACATTAGCAGTCCCCCTAGTGGTCTCCCTTATATATATACATATATATATATATAAAGAGAGAGAGAGAGAGAAAGAGAGAGAGAGAGAGAGAGAGAGAGAGAGAGAGAGAGAGAGAGAGAGAGAGAGAGATGCATACATGCATACATATGCGTGTTTGCATATAGAAGTCTTCAATGTGTGCGTCCATTTGCATGTGATAGAGAACGAAAGCTGTGCCTTATCAGTTTTGTGAAGCTCTTCGAGGTTCATGATCTACCTTACAAGTTCACTGAGTATATAACGAGTTTTATTCACAACTAATTGAATTATGTTTTAAAGAAGTAAAAAAAAAATCATTGTAGCACGCTGCATTCTGCATGGTATATTGCGGTCAGGGAAAAATATCTTCAATCTTTTTTTGACACATATGACTGATTTGGAATTTTGCATTTTCAATGCTGGGGGAACTTTATAATTGAATTATATATATATATATATTAATATAATTGAATGTGCCCCTTCGTAATGGATTATTTATTGGTATAAGTAATGTCATCAATTTGCATAGAAGTTCATTCTTAGATGCAGTATAGTGTAGCTAGTACTGCACTAACATTTGCAATAAACATACTGAAACATATTTTAACGAAAGCATTATTTTTAAATTGTTTGTCGATATTTTTGTGCATGTGTTCTTGTATGGAATATAGATTTTCATTATAGATACTTGAAATTCATAAAACGAAACTTCTAAAAAATTGATTGCTTGCAATCAGTTCAAGACCTATATTATTAAAGAGACTTCATGAATAAAGGCATGGGTGTATAATTAATTTTTAATCAACTAGAATTTATCAAAAAAGTTAATGCAACACTAAATGAAGAAGGTACATTTAAACAAAAAAAAATAGTGCATTTTTCGAAGGCAATTACTAATATCAACGAGGACATTGAAGCATTTACTTTGTTGCCACTCATATTTGAGTGAGCTAGAGAATTATTTGTTAATTATGTGCCACTATTTACATTAGCTTACCAATATATTTGGCCAGGAATGTTCTGCAATCGCGACGTTTTTGATAGAATTTTGCACTGTTTGACTGTTTCGGCATACGAAAATGATCACTTGATTGTCAGCAATGATTCTTTATAATTTGGGCGTTATTTAACTTACAAATAAGATATTTCAGAACACTGATAAAACGAAGATATATTTCAGAAGACATTAAACTATACAACATTTTAATATTTAAATTCAATGTTTGGAATGAGCCGAAATATTTCATAGTCAAACTAATGGAATTCACTTTAGAATAATTTTCGTAAATTTCATATATAATTATGAGGAAATTTCTCTTACAACAATTCACTTTATATATGGATTAGTTTAATATCTCCCAAGACAGGTTGAGCCGCACATTCACAGTTTTATGATATTATTTATAGAACTCCGCATGTTGTAAAAATAATTTTCAGTTATTTATTTATTTCTATGGTGAATTTTAAACGCTGTAAGTTAGAAACGACATTTACTTTCAATTTTTATCGTTCTGTCTGATAAAATATAAATCTGCGCGCTATAAATTTTATTAACTGAGCCACTGAAAATACACGCAGAGTCCTGCAACGATTAAATTTTAATAGTTTTTTTCCGTTATATCTACTATCAGCAGTAAAATTAAGTTAATACACACACACAAACGCAAATATATAATATTTAATACACAGATATATACATACATACATACATATATATATATATATATATATATATATATATATATATATATATATATATATATATATATATATATATATATATATATATATATATATATATATATATGTATGTATATATATATATATATATAATTATATACATACATATATACATATACATACATGGTGGTTGTCTACTCCTTAAACAGAGTTTGACCACCTCCTGCACCTACACCTTAGCCCTTTCATGGCGTCCGATGTGGCTTTTTAAACCAGACAGTGTTTTGAAAAAAACACCCACACAGATTGCACCTCTGATTTGCACTACCAATACCTGCAAGTAAGTTCTGCTCATTGTGGATCCTAACATGTCTTTTAAGACCCCCATTGGATTTGCAAACCCTCTGGCACACACCACATTCAAACGTGTGCACAGACATATAATCAGAATAGCTGGATGAGGTTTGTTTTCCATGGGTTCGCAGGTGTGATTTGAGGCCAGCCAAGGACAGACATGGTCTGTCACAGACTGTGCACACAAAAAGGTCCTTGTCATTCACCTTCTCAGTCTTTACAATTTTCCTTAAATATCTCTTGAGCCCTGCTTGCATCATCCTGGCCTCTTCAAATGCTTTCACTCTACTCCACACCCTTGTTCGCCATCCAACTCGATCTGAAGCGAGGACTTCTATATCTTTTGGAGCCATTTCAATTGACTTCATAGCAGTCCTTATGTCATCCTTAAACCTTTTTTTAGGTTTATGCCGATAACGTTTCCCCTCTGCAAGTTCACCATAAAACAGCTGTTTCGGCATGCGTTCATTTGCCATTCGAACAATATGGCCACACCATCTCAATTGGTTCCTCAAAATCATGGCTTTAATTGAGGGGATGCCTGCAGATGCAAGGATATCTGTGTTTGGAGTAAAAGAATTCCATTTAATTCTTAAAATATGACGAAGGCGTTTTTGGTGGAACCCTTCTAACACTTTAAAATGCCTTTCATAACAGGTCCAAGTTTCACAGGAATACAATAGGGATGTTAAGACAAATGATTTCTAAAGAGCCAGCTTTGTATTGTTATTTATATGTCGCTGGCGCCAGACGCGTAACTCCAAGCCACCAAATGCTTTTGCTGCCCTTTGAATTCGCAGGTGTATTTCCGTATCAAGATTTCCATCATCTTGAACAGAGCTTCCCAGGTAGACAAATGAATTGACAACCTCAAGTAACTTTCCCTTAACAAAAATTTTAGGGGCGTTACAAAGAGCACCATACGCAGGTTGATACATTACAACTGTTTTTTTTCAGATTGATGGTCAGGCCAAAATCATCACAAGCTGCATCAAATGCAGATACAAGGGATTGCAGACCCGATTCAGAATGACTAACCAGATCGCAATCGTCAGCATACAAAAGTTCCCTAATAAGTGAAGTAAAAACCTTCGTTTTAAACTTGAGTCGGGTCAAATTAAAAACATTCCCCGTTGTTCGATATTTTATGTAGATACCCTCCTCAGAGTTTTGAAAGGAATGTGACACCACAACGGCAAAGTATATTGCAAAGAGGGTGGGTGCATCAAGGTCTCCCTGCTTTACTCCATTTTCCACAGCAAAAGATTCACAAAGCCTACCACCAACATTAACCCTAGCTCCCATATCCTGATGCAAAGCCTTGACCATGTTTATAAACTTTTCTGGGCAACCAATTTTCCCCAGAATTAGCCACAGAGCACTTCGATTAACAGTATCGAATGCTTTGCTCAAATCAACAAAGCAATGGTACAGAGCAAGATTCTGTTCAATGCACTTCTCCTGTAATTGTCTGACAGTAAAGATACAATCAGCTGTGCCCCTGGAGGAACGAAAACCACACTGATACTCAGACACCATACTTGGAACTATAAAGGTATTTAAACGTTCTAACAAAATGCGGGCGAGCACCTTTCCAACCACAGACAAAAGGGAAATCCCACGAAAATTACCACACAGATCCTTTGGCCCCGATTTATATAAGGAGACAAGAATGGCATCAATCCAGTCTTGAGGCACTTTCTCACTTCTCCAACAGTGACAAATTAAAATATTCAAGAGTTCCATCATCTTGTCACCCCCATATGTCAAGACTTCTGCACAGATTCCATCAGATCCTGGAGACTTGTTGTTATTCAGCTTATTCACAGCTAAATAAATGTCATTTAGATTTGGTTCAAATGACCGGATCATGTCATGCCGTATCAAACTGACAAAAGGTAGGTTTCTTACCGTTGTCAATAGTTATGCACCAACAATGTCCCATTCTGATGAAACTGTGGGACAGTTTTATGACAATCTAGCAAGATTATTGAGGGAAGTACCAATTTCTGACAAGCTGGTCATTTTGGGATATTTCAATGCAAGAGCTGGAAGGGACTATGTTTCATGGCCTGTTTTAGGTCGACATGGGAATAAAAGAAGGAAAATACACACTTTACATAGCTATATATATTTTAAAATTCATTTTATACTGGTGTAGAGATCTCGCTTAGACGTACCTAAGATTTGAAAACGAATCTACCCTTTTATTGCTTGTCAAAATAAGCGGGAAATCCATTCTACACCAGATTATTAATGGGGAAACACTTGACCCCCCAAGGATTTCTGCTGATCAAGGATATGTCTGTCCTTTTCTTAGAGTTTGATCTACATTACTGACTATAGTCTATAAAACGGACGTCATTTTCTATATCTTCCTATTTTGTGTCAGCCAGACCAAGGAGGAACATTCTCTTTTGTATCAACTATGACTAAGGAGCAATATTTCCCATCGCCCTTCGTTCGACATACGAAGGAAATCTTTTGGCTGCAAGAAAGACGATGCCACCTTTCTCCTTTATTCGTTTCTAATCAGCACCGTGCATTTAAACCTTTTCACTCTCTACTAGCAGACTGCAACTTCTACATTATCAGCAACTATGCAGCGAGCCAGCCCTTTTGTCACTATCACTACAATTACTACTCTAACGACCTGTTTGGAAAATGAATAAATATATGTAAATAATATTTCTTCTTTCTTGGTGTTGATTATTTAATGTTTACTTCTTACTCCTACGCGAGAACTTTCAAGCGTTATATCTACAAGCTACATTTTGTAGTGAGTTACATCATATCGACGTCATATAGCATGTCAACTCAACCCACTACACTGTGTTTGCCACTTTCGCTAATCAGGGCATTGAAATTATTGTAATTTTGTATTTGCTTAAGACGATATAATCCATCTTGTGTGAAGAAGTTTATGAATGAACGATTCAACATGTAGAAAAAACTGAGGGCAGGTAATTGGTGATCGTTATTATTTGGGATAGGTGAAGTAATTGGTAATCTTTCGGGGAGGGGACAATATACAGCAAAATTAACAAGCTAAAGTAGTGAGGATAAATATATACATTGATGGGTATGTAATCATGAATTAAAGCATCCAATGAGATTAAAGTTGGTTATGCGTGTATATTTAGATGTTTTCTCCATTTTTCGATTAGCAAATTGTCTTTATTTCAACGTGTTTGTATAGAAATTGTTTCTTTCTTCTGGTAGATGGGGAAAACTATGAAGTTTGGTTGGATATTGACTACACATCTCTGTGTGTTCACTGCAAATAATTTGTCTATAATGCAAGCAAGATCTCAGAACAACACTAACTAAAAGACAATACCCACTAACAATTATTGATGGTAGAATTAAGCGGGCTAAGACATTAGGCATATAACCACAATGGGCAACAAAACATAAAACCACACCGCATCTCAAAACACTACTGTATATATCAAAATCCACCTAGGCTCACTAAATATCCTAAAATGAACATTCTGAAAACACAGAAACTCACCAAATGCAAAAAGCAACACAAATAGGTAAAATGTCTTAACAACAGTGAACCTTTAAACAACAAGCAACAGACAAATGGTTAAAAAAATGTGGACGCCCACACTGCGGAACATACCGCAACCTACTGGAAGGCTCGAAATTCCTTTTAAAACAAGGAGAGAGGTTTACAATTAAAAGGAAGTTGTGCTCAGAGAATCTAAATTGCGTTATAACCTGTTCAGTTTGTAGTCAGAACTATATAGGACAGAGACGTGTCACACGGACAACCACACTACAAAAGGAACATATCCGGTTTCGCGCAATACAGAATGAATCCTTTGAGTGAACACATACAGTGATGTGCTGGTAATATCCAATCAAACTTCACAGTTTTCTCCATCTATCATAGCAAAAATACAATTTATGAACAATAATGTTTAAATAAAGAAATTTTGCTCATCGAAAAATACAGAACACGTGTAAATATGAACGCACAACCAACTTTGGTCTCAGTATATATTTTAATTCATGATCACATACCCTTCACTGTTATAACTTCATCTCGCTAATATAGCTTTTGAGTTTTCATATATATATATATATTCATTCCTTCCTCGAATGATGCGCAATTACATCCCTTGTCCCCAATAATAACGATCGACAATTACCTTCCCTTAGATTTTTCTACTTATTGAATCATTCATTCACAAATTTCTCTGCACACAGCACGCATAAAAAACCTTCCTAAGAAAATACGAAATTACAATAATTTCAATATCATGATTAGCGAAAGCGAATCTGGTCGACAAACGCAATACTATTTGACTTATAAAATATATATAAATACCAGGTTTAGAAATAAGTACTGGAGCTATTTCATTCGAATAAAATGCGAAGACTGCGGTGCCTCATCGTGGCTGCAATCAACCGGCTAAAACAAGTAAAAAATAAACTATAAAAGATTGCGTGTATATGTGTCTGTGCGCGCGTGTGTCCCCAATATATGTATGTATACATATTGAAATATGTGTGAACATATAATTAAACATGTATTTATATGTGAAGAGAAATAGAGGTGGAGATGAGAGTGAAAGAGAGAGCGGTCTTCAGAGAAAGAGTATAATTGACACAGATGTGACGAAATATGGAAAATATTACTTTAAATATTTAAACTTCACATACTCTATTTTTATTTATATCAGTATTTAACGAAATATTTTTTTTTTATTCTTGCATGCTTTTTTTTTTGGCAAGATATGAATTTGATGATGTATCAGAGAGATTTTAAAACTCTTTCTTTAATGGAAAATAACGAAGAGCTATTTTACCGGAAATCAAAACAACAAAGGAGAAGCAATTTAATACCGATCACATATACTTGAATATCTTTGCTTTAATATTATAAAATAAAAAGAAAGTATCCGATGTTATTGAAGAAACATAATTTTAAGGATGAGCTCAAGTGAATATAGAGTTCATGAAGCTGCATTAATTTTACCCATAATGATTTACTGTATATTTTTTCTTGCCTGTGGTGTATCAATATATGTTAGTGTTTGCATTTGAGCTCATTCTTTTATTTATTTACTGATTTGTTGAAACCCGTATCTCAAATTACCAAGAAAATATTCTCAGTTGCAATATTTTATTGCGCAGAATAAATGTGAAATAAAAGTATAAGTATTATGTATATTAGTACAAGACTTAAATTTAAATCATCGAATACAAATTTTCACATCATAGGAAATCATTTGTAAATATAGGCTCCAATGATATTGTGCAATTGAAGTTGAATTTTATGCACCAAGTCTGGCAGCTTAATACTGTTTCTTTGCATGGGTAAGTTACAAAACATGACGTCTTAATCTTGTCATAAGATAACATTCCTAAGTATATTAATTTGCATATTCATAACGGAGAGTGATAGCATTTATCAGGCAGCTTTATTCGGGTTGTTTCTATTCTACATTAAGTATAGACAGCCGATGCTGTTAAGTTAAGTATATACTTTATTATGCCTATTTTGCTTCGGTAATTTTAATTATGCATAAGCAGAAATTCCATCTATGATATGGAATGACATATCTGAATATATTCAGAGATGAAAGTCGCAGGCTTACTGTTATATGAATGACAATATTAAAGGTAGCCTCATAGATCCTCAACGGACATTTTGTCTACGAAGCAATATGAATTTTTATGCAAGTTAGCAGTCGATCAGTAATAAATAAAACGTTCAGTTTTCGATAGTTAAAATGGATTCATGCATTTCGTGATCCCTTTAGTCACGTAGAAAGCTGTATGTTAAATATGTTCAAACGATATTCCAAATTTGTTCAAGAAGCAGATTAAAGAACATCATAAACTAACGAATTTTTGTAAAATTTACTCGCACTTAAATCTCATACAGTCATATTAATGAGTATACACAAAACCCATAACTGGACACACATTTATTTCATACTTACTTGTGAGCTTACTAATGGATGTACGTGCTTGGGGACATATAAATCTAAACTCATGATATATAATTTAACTGAATTAAAAGCCGCAATAATGCAATGCGTCCACATTTGTTAACCGTTGGTTTTCGTGGTAAAGCGTCGCATGTTTTACAAGGATTTTCGATTTGTGTTGCTTTTTGCTTTTGATCAATCTATGTATTTTCAGAATGTTGTTAATTTTTGAATCCCTAGTAAGTATAGGTAAATTTTGTACAATAGTGTTGTATACCTCATTGTTTCTAGGGTTGTGCGTTAATATATGCTGTAGTGTTTTGAGATTAGGTGTGGTGTTACATTTTGTTACCACTAGTGTTTTTGTACCTAATTTCTTAAGACGCTTCATTCCATTGTCTATATGTTAGGGTGTATATTGCCTTTCAATTAGTGATGTTCCGAATGTTATTCATGTATATGTATACGCACACACACACACACACACACGCACATATATATATATGTATGTATATATATATGTATGTATATATATATATATATATATATATATATATATATATATATATATATATATATATTTATATATATATATATATATATATATATATATATATATATATATATATATATATATATGTGTGTGTGTGTGTGTGTGTGTGTGTGTGTGTGAGTGTGTGTGTGTGTGTGTATGCAATGCATATTGATGTACTAATTTTTTTTATGTTCATGATTTCATTCAATGGACTGTAACAATGCTAGTACATTGCTTGCCTTCATTTGTCTATACCATTCTTGTGTTGCAATGTACAAAAAATTGATTTATAATTTTGTTAGTAGCAGCTGATCATCAATAAGTGCAACCTTTGATATTGTACGCTATAACTGTTTTATCCGTTATTCTAATTAAAATTTTGTCAGACATCTCTTCAATTCCACTTCAAGGTCAATTTTATATTTGCCAGGTTGTTCAGTACAAACGTTTGAAAACTTCAAATAATTTAAGAAAAGTGTTGAAAATCATTTTGGTGCGTGGATAGAGAGATGTTTAATGGAAAACCAAACCGTAACTGCCAAAGTGTGCGTTATAAAAATTCCTCAATGGCACAATTCGTGACACGAAGTATTCGCATGTTTCGAATGTATAAAAACAGTATGTATACCTCTGAAACGGGCCGAATATATACAAATATACAAGATATGTTATAAGCAATCGCTTTCTGCTTTAATCACATATTCTAGTATAAGTAGGGCTCTTTTAAAAATGTTGAAGTACCATGTGTGACACATTCAATCTACGTCCCTCGTAGGCATTCACAACTACAAATAAATAAATAAGTATATATATATATATATATATATATATATATATATATATATATATATATATATATATATATATATATATATATATATATATATATATATAAATATATATATATGTATGTATGTATGTATACACACACATATATATGTATATATGTTTATATGTATGTATGTATACATGTGTGTATGTTTTTATATATGAATTATACGGAAGCAGTATTTATAGGAAAAAGTAATCTTCATTTCATATTCAACTGAACAGTGATAACAATTAGAACACCGAATGTTGCGTTATGAACATTGGAAGATCCGCTCATATAGACGCCTCGAGTACAAGAGTACGCTCATATAGCAAGAATCGAAATCCGTCCGATAATGCACGCTGGAATATACATAACACGTGGTTTCAGTCTTTTGGGGTTCACCAAATGAAAATCAAATCCCACTGCTACGATATATAGAATATAAGCACCTTTATGTTAATCTTATGTGCTACTGGAATTCTGTTACCCTTGACAGACTCCCGTCTGTAAGATCTATGAGTGTACTTAGTGTCCATTTATACATCGAGCTCCTATATGATAGGATTTCTCAAGATTAAGACCGTATTATTCGTTGTTGTAAGAAGGCAATGTTAGCCTGTATATAAATACATGTATATATCTATATCTATAAAACTCAGAATGTGTGCGTGGGTGCATATATATGTATCCTCTTTATGCGTTTGCACATTTTCCCCCGATTTTGATGGATTTTCTTTTATTAAATGGCAAATTTACCTATGCAGGTCACTGCCGCATTAACGATGCCTAAAGATACCCCTTTCCAGGAGAAAAATCGATAAGACTGAAGGGACCACACCTTTTTCGCTGTTTTTGTCGCACAGAAATGCATAGAATTCCGAACAGATACTTGATAGAACCGCACACG
Source organism: Octopus bimaculoides (assembly GCF_046866305.1). Lineage (NCBI taxonomy): Eukaryota > Metazoa > Mollusca > Cephalopoda > Octopoda > Octopodidae > Octopus > Octopus bimaculoides. The sequence continues at coordinate 45,459,066 of NC_142928.1, forward strand.
AGAATAGTTTTTACGGGAACATCTGATTTTTATATTTTTGGTGTGACAGTTCAAGTTGTATACATGACAGTTACTTTGTTGAAGGTTTATATACGCACATATATACATATGCATATACACATATGTAAACACGCACACACACATATATGTGTGTGTGTGCGTTTGCCCCTCTCACCATCATCTAACGGTGAATTGATAGAACGTCTTAGATACATATATGTACAA